>NC_058404.1:117651062-117707853 GCF_002201575.2 Neomonachus schauinslandi | reverse complement strand
AGGGCCCAGGGATGTAGAGGGATGCAGAGGGATGCAGAGTAAGGGCCAAGGCGTCGAGAATAGCCAAGGGCCACAGAAAAGGAGCAGGAGGAGGGTGTGTGGGGAGAGCCCAGGAATGGAGACTAGGCAGCGCAGTGTCACAAGCTGCAGAGACTGAATCACCTGGGTCAGGGTTTTGACTTGAACTCTGAGTGGAATGAGACGCCACGGAAACCTGGCGAGCAGAGAAATGAGAGTATTTGGGTCATTTTTAAAGGCGCTGAATGTATTCGACAGGACCCACCGTTGAGTGGATTTCTAGTGCTATGCCAGGCACTGAGGTCAGTGCTGTTTGTGAAGATGAGTGGACGGCCCCTGCTCTCAGAGTGCTCCTAGTCTCTGGGCCTCGAGGACCGCTAGTAGCAGTCAACATGTGCAGATCTAAAACCTAGTATCCTTGCCCCGTGCATGGCTAGGCCTCTGCTTGGTGCCGACTCCATGACCTGGGCATCTGCATGCTGCCCTGTCCTGGGCTAGAGCTGGAAGAGCTCCGTCAGATCAGTCCGGAGGTGTGGGTGCCCAGCCCTGCCCTGAACACACTGTGTGGACTTTGACCAGACGCGAACCCCTCCTTTCCTTGGCTTTCCCATCTGTTTACACAATTTTCCGCAGAAGTATATTTGTGAGGTCTGATGAGATAACCGGCACTGAGAGCTTTCCTATGTAATGGAAAACTGGCAATTTTAATTTTCCCTCAAATTATCATACTCTAAAATAAATAGAGAGTCGAGGAGTTCTCCAGCTATTCCTTCTGGCAGCGCTGCCTCAGCTGAAGACCGTCTACAAGTTGGCAGACCAGAAGCGAAGAGAGACAGTTCCTGGAGATAAAACCTGCTAGTTACCAACAACTGAAATTCTGAGAGAGGGTCTTCTGGGGAAGAGCCATTTGTAAAAACACCCTCTTTTTAGAATTGTAACTTGCTTGCCTCCTGCTAGCTAACTCCTTTCTGTTGGGGAAGGATGTGAAAAGTCTCATTTAATTTCAGCCTCAAACATAATTCTAAATGATCAGACTTGCTCACCTCACCCGTCAGTCATCAATAGACACGTCAGAGACAAAAACCTCCATTCCGAGGAGATGGAAAGTGAAAGGACAGGTTTCAAGAACCTATGCCAGAAGAATTAGCATTATGGATGTGTTTGCCTTAAGTACGCATTTGCAGCCTTTATGAACGGCAACAGGGTTTTTAATCAAATGCTTATGATGTGACCTCCCTGAAATCAGGGAAATTTAGGGATTTGGCAGGCAACTGGGGAAAGAGGCACGCAACACAACGCTACTTCACACCGCACTCTGCTTTGGAGCTAAGCTACTCCAGATGTTTTTCTTTTGTCTTCATTTAATAGTTTCCCTAAATACAGTGTCTTAGTAGCAGCCAAGGCAGCAAAGTATACAACATACTAATTAATAGCAAGATGCTTACCTAAGCAATTCTGTCTCCGAGTATGTAATTATATTTTTAGAGCTTTTTTTTTTTTTTCTTCTACCTTTCTTCTGTCAGATTTTACTAGAGGAATAGGAGAGTATTAGGAACACATAAAATCTTATGTGGCTGTAGCATGATTACACTTACTTAAGCAGTAAGAAATAAGCAATACTGCTTACTCTTAACCATACTGGTTCTAGTGGTTATATCAGTTACGAATTCATAACAAAACCAAGTTGTCCAGGGAGTGAGAACCGCAACTCACAAAGAACAACTGTAGGTGTAAAGCTGCTTCTCGCCATTCCTGATCAGCTTAATTTTAAAAATTAAAAGTCAAATTAGTCCTTGTTGCCTGATCAGAGATTCTTGAACTTCATATTATCAGCAAAACATGTTCATATTATCAGCAAAACCTGCCCTGCCAATCCCCAGGCCCAAATCAGTCCAACCGTTAACTTTCTCAGCTCCTGCTTCCAGGCAGCTGAGCATGGATAAGGAAAAATCCCATCACTCTGTGTACTGGCACCGCACCAAATCTATGTTCTCCAACATCAGCTGAGCCCTCAGTGCTATTGGCAGTCCTTTCGTTTGTCCCCAGTCAGCTCCGTTTCAGATTTCCCCTACAGCTGTTCCGAATTGTCAGTCTAAGTAGCTGCCCTTGTCCATCTATCAGACAAAAGAGAGGTCCTCTCTTTCCCCTCCACCTGCAGCCTGACCCATGGGGGCATCCACCTTTTTCCTCCTTTCCCCCCTAATTTCGTCAGGGGATTAGCCGATCCCCAAAGTTAACACTTGTAGAGAATACTGGATACCGTCTCCTCAGGCACCTTCTGGGCTTCAGTCATTTCCCCTAGCCCCTTCGGGGTCTTTAATCCACTGCTCTCTGTTCTCTGCCTTCCACCCTTTGATCTACAAATTTGCTCAACGTCTTCCTTATCACCACACACACTTGCGCGCACATACACATGGGCACACATCCCCACTCACAACGTTTTAATCATTTCAGCCTTTCACTCATCCTGCAAATTGCCTTGTATAGCAATTATCTGTTTACATGACAGTTTTCAACTGGTCCAGCGGTTTTTAATCATTGTTGTGTCACAGATTCCTTTGAGAATCTGATTAAAGCAATGGACCTTTTCCCTGAAGACACACACACCCTCCCACACACACCCTCACAACTTGTACGTGCAATTCCAGGTCATTCACTGACCCACACGGGGGATATTTTTACTACCACTCATTGACACTTCCAGTTCTACTCGTCTCCCAGGCATGCTGGAGAACCACACTTCCTTCCTGACTTGAGATTAGTCACTGCTTTGGCCAATGAGATGCAAGTGGAAGCAATGTGTGCTAAGCTTTAAGAGGTTGTACTGGATATGCCATGCGTTCTTTTTCTCTGCCACCATAACCGCTATGTTCCAGGCAATGACTGCTCGGTCAGCGAGGGTGAGGAGTGAGGAGCACACAGAGCAGAGCACTTGGCCGGCTGCAACGGATGAACGGCGTGAGTGAGAAATAAATCTAGTTGTTTGGAGTGGCTGCAACTGGGGACGGTTGGTTACTGTAGCACAACCCGGGCTCTCCTGCTTGACCGTGGGGCATTCTCCATTAGATATGAAATCACCTAAGTCTGAAAGATCCTTTCTAGTGGAACTTAAGCTACCCTCCTTCCTGTTCCTAACCAATGAGCTCCTCTCGCTGCATATTTCTGCACTCCTAGTTCTGCTTACCTGCAACACTCTTTCCCTGATTCTTCCCAGGGCTCCTCATCCTTCAGACCTCAGGTTAGATGTTGCTCCTCAGAGAGCTTCTTTTTGGCCTCCTTCCCACCCCCTCCAGCCCGTTACCATCATCCGCATCACCCATTTCTGTCTTTCACGGAGCACATCACAGCCTGTAATGGTCTTATCTATTATCTGTCCCTCGGGTTCTGAATTCACAACAACTGTATTCTTGCTATCAACAATGATTCATGAATAACTAATGCCAAGCTAATTTAGCCCCACATGAACTTAAGGGAATACATTCAAAATATGGACTGCTTTCATTTGTTTCATATAATGATAAAAATAGTATCATAAATGTTCAACTCCTACTTTACACTTTCTTAAACTATGTTAATAGAAGAAAAACTCGAACTAAAAATATTGGACAGACATCCAAATGTTTGGATGCACATCAAGAACAAACCACTGAACCTTGGTATTCACCCAGTCACCGTTAAGAGGTCAGCTTGACATTTTGGGCTCTTTTCAGATAGTTGTGGCCAACAACACTAACAACCTTTGGTCCCAACCCAGTTAAATAGTAGTTTTTGTAATTCATTGGCATACGTTTTTTTTGTTTTGTTTGCCCTTTTATTTTCTCTTTTACTCAGGACCTGCACCAAATGATCTTACTGCACAGTGATAATAAGAATTAGTCCTTAGGTTTCAGAAAGTATCAAGTGGCTAAACCTTTGTTATGCATCCAGAGATATAGGTAGAATATCTTGTCACAGAGTAAATAATTCATCCTTGTTCAATGAATTAATGAAAACATTTAGTATGAAATTACAAAGTATTTGTTTTACTTGCCTTTATTATATATAACTAATGATACAAGACAACTATTCTAATTCTAAAAACCAAAATTTTAGCCTTGTTTCACCTGCATACAAAACATGTTTAAAAATGTTAGCAATGCAAAATTTAGTTAATACGTAATTTTTCTATTTTCATTGCCCTTATAAAATGTGTTACCATCTTAACATTTGATAAGAGATTTAGAAGTTGCAAAGCTATCTTTCCAGCATACAACAGACTCTGAAAAATAGTCATTAGAAATCTACATCTTGTCAGATCTCAATTTCATAAGCAAAAATTTTGTGAACCTTCTGAATTGTCTGAATAAGATAAATTTAGTCCTGATGAGAACAACTGAACAAAATGTTTTACAATTGCTAAGAAATAAGCCTGGTTTAGAAACAAAAATAAACTTAGTTTAATTTCGTTTTTTTTCCATAAACTATTTTATGTTTTCTTTGAATTTTCCATGTGGCAGTGTGCATTGCAAAATAGTATCCCTTAAAACATAGAGCATATCCATTACCCTATCTCTTATGTAACATGTAATTGGCATGTGACAGCTACATTTTTCTATTTATATTTTATAAAAATCCACATGGGGAAGTTAAAAATAACATGAGTTTTTTTGTTTTTGCTTTTGTTTTTTAGATGAGGCTGAATATCTCTGTTCTCTAAATTGTTTCCTATCAACTAATTTTTAAGAGGAGATTATCATCTGCCACTCCATTTTAAGTGAATATGGGTAATCAGATGGGGCTCACTGTCTTTAAAATGGGACATGCATCAAATCAAACGTGTTTGCACACAATTTTGAACACATAAAAAGGTATGTTTTTTTAATTGTTTTGCAAACAAGGCTGGTCCTTTCTCAATTCCTCATCACTACACACACCCTTTTAAAAAAATTTACAAAAGCTTCTTTTTTGTTCTACTGGGGCATTTCAATCAAACACATAAATTCCACAGAAATAGTTGCTATAGAAATGCAAAGGGGATAAACAAGAATGAATTATGCAATCAAAAATTGCAAGTGAAGTAGGGCAGTAGCAAGGTTTATGTTTAATAATGCTGACTGTATTTATTCTTGACTTTATATATACTCCAAATTGAATGTTCTGAGTCCTAAATTGGAAGGTCCTTTACTACTCAAAATAACACATCGTAATGAAAATATTTTAGCAGGCATTCCAGATTAGGAAATCAGTACATGCCAAGCCAAAAATAGTTAAATTTAATGAATAATGAATTCAAATGATGCCAATTACTTTCCTTTATTTCACACAAAATGGTCTTTATATGAAATGAAAGAGGTTTCCTACACGAGTTTTGCAGACACCTTGGCTCTGAAGAATAAAATGCTTCTTCAGGTTTCTACATGTCTTTCATTTATTTTGCTAAGGAGCTTATTTTGAAATAGTGCTCTATAACAGCACTTAAGGTTTTCCATTAGGTTTATTGGAGAAAAAAATCGTAAGTTAAATCTCCTAAAAAAAAAACATTTGTCTCTGTCTTTGACTTGTTTAGGGATTATACTTTAAATGCTGAATTACTAACAAGGCATCTGATAAATGTGACTGTGGCTATTCTAGCCTTTGATCTTGCTAATTAAGTTTTATAAAACTTTAGAGAGAAAAAGTTCTATCAGTCATCTTATTTAGACATAGTTTTAGGAAAAAAGTTTACTTCGGCAGACTGATACAACCTGTGTTCTAAAACCAAAATAATCCTATTAAAAATGTATAACAGTGACACACCCATTCGTGTTACAAAATTTAACTCCTAGTTACCAATAAAATCAATACAATCAGCTTAAGAAAAAGAAAGCAGGGAAGGGAGGAATGGGAGGGGAATCGTCTCAGAAAATATAGAAAATTCACCTACACCTTTCTCTCTGAAAATATTAACCTTTACAGTTTCTGTAAGCCTTCTGTTTTATACTGCTTTAGCAACATGATAATCAAAATTATATCTGAATCAGCATCTTACTTAAGTGCACTTTTCAGAACCTGTTTGGAAGAGTGGAGGAGCATGGGTTGTGGTCTTGGGTAGGCCAAGAGTTCAAAGCCAAGCTCCAACATGTACCGTCGACCTTGGTCAAGATTTAACACCTTCAGTCTGTTTATTCATCCATAAAATCATAAGGGATTTATCCTACAATGATCTGAATTTTACATCAAAGCTCCATTAAAATTATGCTGATGGTCACCAATACCCTCTTAAGTTTAAAAATCTTTTTTAGCTCTTATTAGATCTCTTTGCAATATTTGACTCTACCATTTAATAATTCTTTGAACTGTTTTTCTTCAAAATGGCCTACCCTTTTGCCGCCATTTTTCTTCCTTTCTGGGGGTTCATCCTTTCTGGGAGTATTCTCTTTTATGCATTCTACTCTGTTAATTAGATGACCTCTGTACTCTTCTCCCTCTCAATAGTCTTCCCAGCAAATTCTATCCACCACTGCTCCTTCCCATGGCTTCAACCATCATCATACCCTGATGATTGTCTTGTCTTATCATTGTCATAAATGATTGTTATCACTTATACCCTGATGTGCCTCCTTTTAAGACCTCTGCCCCGGGCTCTCAGCCTCCATATTACTACTGTCTATTGGGCAACTTCACTGGATTGTTCTATTGGTACCATTCAAAACTTCCACCCACTTAGACGCAGAGAGCTAGGACTCATCCCACAGTCCTTGCTCTCCCTTCTCCTCACATCCCCTCAGTCTCCAGAAGCTTACTGAGTCTACCTCTTCACTGTGTGTTCTGATTCTGCCACTGCCTCAGTTTATTTTCTCATGTTTAGATCAATGGAACAGCCTCTACTTTCTTCAGAGTAGTCTAAATGCTATAACCGAGAACATCTGTAACAAGTGTGGTAATAAAAGTCTCTGGCTTAGCACAATAAAGTTTTTTTTTTCCTTGCTCATGTCACAATCCAGTTCAAGGTATAAGGGAAGATTCTACTCCATTTGGGTAACCAGGCTTCCTCCATCCAGTGGTCATACCACCTCCTTATGGCTTGGAGTCCCGGCTCAGACCTTAGTACCTGGCAGGCAGGTAAGGGAGAGAGTGGTGTCCGTTATGAGCCTAGTCTATGTACAATGGTGGATCATGGACAGAATAAATGCAATTAGAACTTCCATTCCAAAAGGGGAATAATGGGAGATACACTGTTCACTGGTCTACTGCAATTCTGAAATCCTGCTTGACAGGTCTTATTAAAGCCCCTACCCTGGGGAGAAGGTGAGTTATTTAATTAAACTTTAATTCTGCTACTTGGGAATAATTCTCTTTTCCTCTTTCCTCCTTGGACTCAGCTTTTAGGAGTTCTTATTGTCTATTTACTCCCTTTGGTCACAGCTGAAATGAGTGTTACCAAAAGTCTGAGAACCAAAATGTGATTTTACAGCTCAGCCAATGAGTTGTTTAGTCTGATATTTTGGATTTCTTGACAATACAATTTCCATCAAAAACATACTAGGCTTCCATTGTATTCACTTCCCATCTGTAATTCTCGGGTCTTTCTCTTCCCTCCCTCTCCTTAACTACTTTTATTATGGTTTCGTATCAGAAGACTTCACTCTTAGTCTGATCTTTGACCTAAAACTAGGTCATGCTATCCAACTAAAAAGTTTTACTGGACTTTCATGGCTCCATTTGGGATCTGAAGGCAGTTGGCTTCCCAACCACTTTTCATCCCAAGTCTTTGGGCTCTCTACTGTTTTCTGGCCAGCTTGAAAACTGGCCAACTCTGTCTGAGCACATCTCTTTTTTGAAACACCTTACCAAAGGAAACCAACACACGGATTCTTTTTAAGACATCCCCTAAAACAATGGTTCTCAAAGTATGGTCTGCACACACCTAGGAATCCCAAAGATTCTTTTAGTGGATCCACAAGGTCAAAACTACTTTCGTGAAAACACTAGGAGGTTATTTGCCTTTTTCACGGTGTTGACAACACTTGCACTAATGCCACAACCAGCAGTGGTGGGTAAAATCACTGGTGCCTCAGCACAAACCAAGGCACTCTCACCAAACTGCATCACTGTATCATTGCACTTTGTGTCCTATTTGTCACCATATACTTACTGCTTTAAAAAAAAAAAAAGCCACTTCCGGTTAAGAATGCCCTTGCTGAAACAGGAAAAAATATTCACTTTATTAGATCTCAACCATCGAGTACGAGTCTTTTCAATATCCTGTGGGATCAAAAGGAAAGAACACGTAAAGCACTTCTGCTACATACCAAAATACAATGGTCGTCTTGAGGAAAAGCAATATGTGATTGTTTGAGTTGCAAACTGAACTCATCTCTTTTTCATGGAACACCATTTTTACTTGAGAGAACAAGTGATAAACAAAATATGGTTATTCAGACTTGGGTATTTGGCATTTTCTTGAAAATAAATGAAGTGAGCCTGTCACTTGAAGGCGAACAACCTGACAGTACTTGTTGCCAGTGATAAAACTCAAGCTTTCAAGTAAAAATTAGAATTTTGGAAAAATCGTATCTGACACCATGCGCCTGACAGCTTCTGAATCTTTAAAGACTTTTCTGAAGAGATCAGCACTGATATTAACAAATGTGATTTTTAGAAATATTATGTAATGAAGTGTGCCAATGGTGTAAATCAATGAAACAATATTTTCTAAGTAACCGATGTAAGATATTACAAAATCATGCATAGGTAAAAGATCCCTTTGAAGTGCAAGTAAACCAATAGATTTTAATGTAATAGTGTGTGACAAGTTCCTCGATATGGTTTCAGATTCCACATTGCAATCAACTTAAATTATCACTAGTTGAATTATTATATAGTGTCAAAAACTATTCACATTTATCTGGAAAGGTTATTAAAATACTCCTTCAGAAGGAGATTGGCCTTCTCACAAGAAATACCTACACATCTGTGTCAGGCCAGACTTCCCTCATATATTTTAACAACATATCCTAACAGAGCAAATGAAGGTGGCAAAGAGACTCTCTATGCCTATTAAACTGGATAGTATAGAGTTTGGCAAAAAAAATGTGAAATATTGCCATCCTTTCATAAATTGCTTTTGAAAATACAATAACGATATATTGCTTATCTTAACAAAATGGATTTATGATTATTTTCAGTTCATTAGTATCTTTAACTTCCCAGTTTTGATATTTTATATGGTAATTTTTGCTAAATATAACCCATAAACAAAAGCTTTTTGTGATCCTCAGTAGTTTTTAAAAAGATAAATGAGCCCCAAGAAGAAAGTTTTTGAGAATCACTGTCCTAGAGAAAGGATCAGCAAACAATGGCCCAGAGGTAAAATCCAGCTGTTTTGCCTGCTTTGTAAATGAAGTTTTATTGAAACATAGCCATATCCATTTTGCTTACATATTGTCATGGCTGCTTTCATGCTATAATAGCAGAGTTGAATACTTGTAACGAAGATGATATTGCTCTCAAAGCCGAAAATATTTACTCTTTGGACCTTTACAGAAAACCAATTGCTGATCTCTGCCTTGAGCTTTGGTTCTCAGGCTTGGCTGCATATCAGAACTACCTGGAAAACGGTTAAAATAATACTAATGACCTTCCCCTTCTCCAACACATATACACACATTAAGTCAGAATCTCTGGGAGTAGGAATGGAGCGTGGATAGTTTGTACAATTCTCCAAGTGATTCTAATATGTAGCCAGGGCTAAGAATCCCTGTCCTAAAGCTGTAAGATTTTTAAGCATAAATCATGCCTTCTGGGTTTCCAGACAACAACATCCAAGGTTTTTCCCATTCATGACATGGGTTACCATATTTGAAGCTCCTAATATCAGGGTCCTCACTGCCCACTGGCAAACACTAAATTAGTGCCACTGATTTGTTGTTACAGCAGCACCCCAATGGTAGGTATAAATTTCAAAATCAGTCAGGATAGCCCATCTGCTGTAGCAAACACTTCTCAAATTTCAGAGACTAACACGCATCGCTTCTAGGCCTTTTGGCTAAGATCAAGTGTAGAGACTAACACAATAAAGGTTTATTTCTCATGCAAATCATGACGCAATGTGCTTTGGTAGGGGTCTCTGCTCCACAAAGGAATCCAGCTGCTTCTAGCTAGAGACTCTACCATTCCTCAGGGTCTTAGAGTACATTGCTGGATCCCCCTACCAAAGCCAGGTGAGGAGAAAGAGCATGGAGGATTGAGTGATAGGTGTTTTATGGGCCAGGCCTGGAGAAGGCACACATGACTCCTCTTGGCCAGAACTTAGTCTTCCTGGTCACAACTAAGTGCAAAGAAGGTGCAAAACATAGCCAACCTTTCTGCCAAAGAGGATAAGCAAAATAGTTTCGGTGAACTAGCTTATCCCTGTCGCAATCACCTTCCTTACCAGTCTTACATTCTAGTGCTAAGAAGTACCTTCAGGCCCCTTATGATAGGTAGAATGGCCTCTAGACTCCCTCCTTTATTGTTTACTGCAGACAATTTAGCACTTAGTTCACTGACTTGCATCTGCCCCTTTCCCTGCTTTTAACAGATTTGGAGGGAAGTTCCTAGCAAATTTACTTTCAAAAAAGGCTGAGAGTTTGTTCGTTTTCATCGTCATTCATTCATTCTCTGAAAATAAGTTCATCATGACACATACTTCACCAGAACTTAATTCTGTGGGAAGATTGGTAGTACCACAAAAAACCAGACAAGCTTCTAAACCTCTTTTGCAGTATCTTTCCCAGGTTGGATCTTCTATCCATTTCGAAGAGCATCTTTCCTGAAGAAATGCAAAACAGGAAGGAACTCTGAGAAGCCTACATAGTGACAGTCATACTGAATAGAACTACCACAAAACTTACATTCTGCATGTTCCTCTTTCAGTGAATTTCTCCAGTTTACTAGAAATTCATGAAGGTGTATACTACCTATAATTTCAACACATACCTGCAGCAGATAACCCATCAATGGGCTGTTTGTACAAATTGTTTCATTTGGATGGATTTATTTCATCTGCCTAGATAAGAACTGGAAAAATAACTCAGACTTTTACAAACATTTGAGTGTAGAATATCAAACTTATATTGTGAAACTATTTTGTTGTAGTTTAGGGTTAAGTTTTTCTTGAAAAAGACACTGGTGTGCTTCATGCCCTGACACATTTTCCTGGTAGAGTCAAGCACTCCTTGCAAGATTCACATTCTATTTAATTAAGTGGACAAGGATCTTCCTCATCAATTATTCAATTTCCTTGCATCTGGATATTTTATGTTTGCCACAATGAACATTAATATATTTTACTCAGTAATGTATCTGTAATATACGAATTGTGACCTGCTAAATGATTTACCGTTTATAGAGAGTATTTTGATAAATTACTGTCACTATGACAGAGCGATTCTGCAGAGCCAAATTCTAATAGACTTTCAACCATTTCTTGAACTATTTTGCACCTACTATATGTAAAGAGAGAGAGGGAGATGAGAAACACCTGTGGAATAATTATCAGTTGGTGGATTGAGTCAAATTTATTCTGACCATAGACACATAATATTTAATATGAGTCCTAAATGTCAATACATCAAGTTTCCCTGAACCTTTTTCCTTATCTTTTATTAAGACCTCTCATTCAGAATCTAGCAAACATTGAATTCCTACTGGCCCCTGTGGTTTAGTTTTCTTGCACACTAAGTATTAATAGTAATTAGCTATTGTCCTCATCCTCACCTCTCAACACATTATCAGTTTTCCAGTGGGCATTGATTCTGTACTATGGGCTCTAACCCGCTAACCACAGTCGTACAAAGTAACCAGGGAATTATCCCCCTAGGAGGACAAGAGGTCTTTCTACCCCTTAGTCAGTGATCATTAAAACCAACCAATACATTGTTAAGCTTAACAAATCACAATGGCTGTAGGGACCCATTGGGACTTCACCATTGAAATGGCAATGGTGAAGTCACAATTATCCAGCAATTAGGTTGCTGTATTCACCTCTCAATAATCAAGTCTACAAAAATGTACACACTTCTTTCTGTTGAACTTAATCTGGAAGGTTTATAAAGCCTTCATTTTTATGTAGGTTTCTGAAACCAAGGAAGCAATTGCATCTGAATGAAGTAATGACAAATTTTATGAAGCAGAAAAAAACAATTTTTCCACCTAACATAAGCCTTATTTAAAAAAAAATGGGGTATTTCCAAGTTATATTTCCAAATGGAATATGCTCTGAGCCATCATAAAAATTTGGCTGCCAGAAAAGTATCTAGTTTAGTAAATATGAACATGGATACCTAATGTTTTAGGAATGCTTTCAAATATAGCTAACAAACAGCCTAACTAGAATGGCTTTTTTTCTTAAATTAGGGAGTATTTTTCCCCCCATGGTGAGAAATCCAATTACTAATGCTAGATTGGTTCAGCAGATCAGTCATGCCAAAGACTGAGATTTCCTTGAACTTCCCTCATTATTACAAAAAGACTGCTGCAGCTTCTATAAATATATTCTCTTTCCACCAAGCAGGAGGATGGGACAGCAAGAAGGGATGGTGCCAAGATCTGTTTTAATAGGTAACATCCTATTTTAACAGAAAGCTCCCGGAACGTGTTTGTATCTCTTTGGACAAAATTTTGTCCCAGAGTCGCTGCTGGCCTAAAAGTGGCAAGAGAGAAGATACCCCAGACAAAAAGAAAAGCAGCTTCTGATATTCAGAAATTGGCCTAACACTTACAGCTAGGCCTTCACGTTGTTAAGAGCTAGTGCTGCACTCACAACAGGCTTTGATATTCTATGGTTTCATTCGAGTATATATAAACAAGCTCCCAAATCACTATCAGTGACTGCGACAAAGAAAGACAAGACTATTCCATAACTTCTTTAAGCACAGAAACAAGGCCATTGTGCAAACCACAGAAATACCAAACATCCCCATGTACTGGCTAATATGGGAACCTGATGCTCCTTTCCTGACTATGACTTTAGCCTCACTTTACTTTTCCCACCTTATACACAAGATTTTTTAAGATATCCAATCTTAGGGGCACTGGGTGGCTAAGGATAAGTGGCCAACTCTTGATTTCAGCTCAGGTCATGATCTCAGGGTCCTCAGATTGAGCTCCATATCGTACTCTGCACTCAGTGTGGAGTCTGCTTCTCTCCTTCTTCCTCTCCCTCTGCCCCTCCCCACGCTCTGTCTCTTTCTCTCTCTCAAATAAATCTTTTTTTAAAAAATGTCCAATCATAGAATTATCCCCAAGTACTGGTAACATCCAAATGAGGGCAAAGCCACTTCCTTAAACCATCCCCCCAAATCATCTCATGTTAGTCTTGATCCTATGATAATCCTTTCAAAAACTTCTACTGAAATGCCCCACATTTCCCAACGGAGGTCTCCCTTCCTTGCACCCAAGAATAAATCCAGCTTGTCCAGTCATTGGTGTATTCCTGGTAGTCTTTCCCTGGACAGCACTGAAAGAAGATTGGGTCAACCCTACAAGTGTATTCACCACACCTTTGTCTCATTCTAGTATATTTTCAATTAAAATACTATACCTTGATATGCTGTGCTTCAAGACCCTTAATTAAGAAAGGGAGCTGGGATACAGTGAACTGAGCATAGGATGAATAATCAAGAGATAAGGATTCTAGTCTGTTCTGTCCAGTTAATTATTTAAGTGACTCTAGGTAAGTCATTAGAGGACAAGAAAGGAACTGTCCTCACAATAGTCGAGTGAACCAGTTAACATTAACCATGTTTGAGAGATGGCAAAACCGATGTTCCAAGAGGTAGAGTACATTTTCTTATTTACTTTTGGTAAGTGACCGAATTAGGATTTGAACATGGGTTCTAAACTCTAAAGTCTAGAGGTTCTCCATGACACCAAGTTGTCTCACTAAGTTTTACCTTCTTCCTCTGTGAACCAACCAAATTATTGAACTAGAACTTTAAAGGCCCTTTCCATTCAACATTCTAGGACTTTGAGTGATGAATCATAATATTTACATTTACTCTTTTTTAATCCCACCTGATCTGTAGGTGAAAGGTACAGGAATAATGTGAGGTGATGTAGGTTTATGGGGTTTTTTAATTTAAGCAAGCCCTTTTCTAAAGGGCGTAAACCATAAATTTGATCTACCATTTGAACTTCCAAGTCGAATCAATTTTCGGTTCCTTGTAAGTTAAAATAGGACCATTTCACTTAAGGAACTGTGTGAGAGCCAATACAAAAAGTGGCTGAGAACAGCAAAGCAGGAAATGAGAAAAAGCAGGAAAGCAAATAAGCATGTTCCTTTTTTATATTCAGATCTCAACTTTAGCACTTTAACATTTACATATTAATGTGGCATACCTTTAAAAATCAGTAATAGACAAATAAAAGAAAATATAACCATGCAATTGAATAAGGACAAATGTAAAATCATATGCATTTTAATCTTACTGATTTAATAAAAAAATTTTAAGAGAAAGAATCAGCAGTTGAGACTGGGGAAATAAACACTGAAGGACTAGAAGAAGGAATGACTTTTTGTAACTTGCTTTTGAAAGGCAATTTGTGATATATATCCAACACTTCAAATATTTTTTGCATATCACATCTGACCCATAATTTCCTTCTGAGCAAAAAACCACAGATGTGTGCAAAGAGCCACAAAAATGTCTGTGGAAGTACTATTTATTATTGATGAAAATTAGTAAAATGTTAAAAGGGTAATGATAGAAGGTTGATTAAATTGTTGTTCATTCATGCAGTGGAAGTCTTTGGATATTAAAAATATAAAGAAAAAGTGATATGGACAAACGTTCAAAACACATTGCTAGGTTGATAAATGTAAATTACAAATGTGTGATTGTGTTTTTGCTTTAAAGAGATGTATAATACAAGAGTGGTCATGGACTAAGTATTTATGTGCCCCAAAACTCATCTGTTGAAATCTAATTCTAACTGTGATGGTATTTGGAAGGTAATCAGGTCATGAGGGCTGAGTCTTCATGAATAGGATGAATGCCCTTTTAGAAGTGGCCAGAGAGCGCGCTCTCTTTCCCCTCATGTGAAGAAAAAATGAGAAGTCAGCAGTCTGCAATCCGGAAGAGAGCCCTCACCAGAACCCAACCACACTGGCACCTTGATCTTGGAATTCCAGGCTTCAGAAGAACTACGAAAAATAAACTGTTTTTATAAGCCACCTGGTCACTGGTACTTTCTATAGCAGCCAAAACTGAGGAAAATGATATAAATGAATTTTTTAATAGACTCAAATACATCCAGTAATTATCTCTGACTGGTGGGATTATGGGTGGTTTTGTCTTTTTATTTATCTACACTTTCCAGATTTTCTACCAGGAATATATATGTTTTTATAATAATTTTTAAAAATATATTAATTCTTGAAATACTAATATATATTAATAAAAGTATACTGTTCAGATGATAGCTACACTTGTGAGCATAGCTTAACACAGAGAAGTTGAATCACTATGTTGTACACCTGAAACTAATGTAACATGGTGTGTCAACTATACTCAAAAAAGAATTTCTTTAAATATACTGTTCTGTATGTCAAGTGCCAAATTCACTTGTCTTCTTAAAAGAAAAAGATAAAAGACAAGTCCTTAACATGTCATGGCCATCAGACACCACAGACCCCATGGCCACAAACACCAAGCCAGGGGCCATCTCTGTTCTAAGAACCATGAATACCCTTATCCCAAGGAGGTTTTTCAAATAATCGTATTAATTCTCTTTCAAACTTATAAATCTAGCTTGAAAGGAATACTGTGTGCGTAAACCAAAATTTTTAAAAAGCAAAATTATTTTTTAAAAGTGTGTTATTTATTTTGTAAGATTTTCCATTGTGGTATTAGCCACGTTGACTTTGGAGTTATAAAAGCAATTTGTTTACTTGGAATATTTGCTTTAACAAATATTGCATTTCTTTTTTTTAAGCCAATGCAGTGTTGCAAACCAACAATTGTGCAATGATATTTGGAGAGAGATGATATCACAGCAGAAACTTGTATTTAGTTGTTTTTCCTTTGGGCATTTTTTTCTTTTAACAGAAAGGATTTTAAAAAACTGAAAAGTACGTGCCTTATTTAACTACTACGTTAATGGCATAAATTTACACCCTACTAAAATGAGAAGTTGAAGAATTAGTTTGCCTTCATAGAAAATAGTACAATAGCTACCTTGTATTTGTCACCTATTCTTATTTAGATTCTTACATAAACACTATCTTATTTTATCCTCACAGCCACCCTGTGAAGGAGATAGGATTATTCCCATTTTACAGATGAAGAAATTGAGGCACAGAAAGTTTTGAATAATTTGAAAGTTTAAATTACTTGAGCAAAATCATACAGCCAAAATGAGGAGAACCAGGATCTGAACTCAAGTCTATGTTCTGTTCACTAAATTGTTCACGATGTACTACATTCCTTTGGGATTACATTGTATGATTTGGCTATTTTTCTCATTTGGAAAGGTGCCTGGGTGGCTCAGTCCAATAAACATCCGACTCTTGATTTCGGCTCAGGTCATGATCTCAGGGTCCTGGGATCGAGCCCCACATCAGACTCCATGCTCAGCAGGGGCTCTGCTTGAGGATTCTCTCTCTCTCTCCCTCTCCCTCTGTCCCTCCCATCACTTGTGTTGATTCTCTCAAATAAATAAATCTTAAAAAAAAATGATGCCACACTCATGCTTCTGTCTGTGGTTTGATTTTTTTCCTCTTTCCTTGTGAAACAAATAGGGAGAGTCACCCATGGGGGATGAGTTACCTTAGGAACTCATGTGTACTTTGAAGGCTCATAAGGCAAGACCTCTGATGGCTAAGTGGACTTCCCAGGGTTGAAAAAATGGATGTGGTTATGCGCCATACTGGGCAGACAGCATACCAATCTTATGTCAGGACTTGTGGGAGCTAGAGTCCTTTCAAAGAAAATGATAGAGAGAGTCAAGTCGCTGGGTGCTAGGAACTGTAAACCCTGGACTCCAAGGAGAAGCAATGTGGATTGAAAGTAACACTCAACTACCTCATGGGCCCCTGCTGTGAACAAGGGCAGCAAGATTAACACTCTCCTGCAGTGTCAACAAAGGGTGGTCATCTGAAGAGAGATGATCAGTTTACAGAGCCGCAGGGGTACAGCAGGAAAAATGGCAGCAAAATAACCACAGGTGGATTTAACACCAGGCCTCTTCCTGCGTGGGTGTGGAAATCTAATGGACTCCTCCTGGGAGAGGGAGAACCTCAACTAAGATACTAAAACAGCATATAGATGCTTAATTCCCTTTTAGCTTAATTTGGAGAAATAAGAGGTATGTAAATTGGCATAGCCATTGCTTCTGCATGTCTTTCTCTCTTCCAAGTTAGTTGCAATGGGCATGCATTACCATTTTTAAATTTAACATTGCTCTCTTAAAATCATTAACTTAACAAATTATATTAATTAGTTATGTATTATCTCACGTTAGTTTAGCGTTTAAAGAACATACTGTTGGTTTAAAGAAAACACATTAATACTTTCAAGCCACAAAGCTATCATACAGGAAATTTTACCTTAATGTGCTAGAAGATATGAAATGTTACTAGAACATATAGTGAACCAGATAGGCAAAAAGCTCTTAGAACAAAGGTTGCTTGAGGACATACTGGCCCTGATAAGGTTACACATTCCCTCATCTCCTACAGGAAAGGTTTAGGCAGGGAGAATGTAAATATTTTATTAAATGTCGGGTCCTGTTTTAAATATTTCTAAAGGTTTCTTCGTGAGAACAGTAATAACAACAAAAGCCTCCCTTCTCTTTCCTTGGGTCACTCTGGAGATACAGCTCATTCATCCTTGTGCCAAAGAAAGGCTTTGGGTTTTTGTTTTGTTTTGTTTTTTAAATTAAAAAAATATTCTTGTCAACTTTACCCTATATCTTCTTATGTAGGTTGGCCATACCCACTCAAAAATGTATTGCCAATGATTGATTACTGTTACGCGAAACAACCAGTGGGAAATTTAAACACATACACCCACACGGAGTTTGCACTTAGACTGTCTTAAATAGTACATTCGATTGTACTTTGACTTCCTTAAAACTATCTAATGATTTATTTTAACCTTTTTTTTTTTAAGGATTTTATTTACTTATTTGACAGAGAGAGTGAGAGAGCACAGCAGGGGAAGCAGTAGGAGAGGGAGAAGCAGGCTCCCTGCCAAGCAGACAGGTGCCCCATGCAGGGCTCGATCCCAGAGTCCTGGGATCATGACCTGAGCCAAAGGCAGACACTTAACCATCTGAGCCACCCAGGTGCCCCTATTTTAACTTCTTTTATACAGAAGACATTCTGGTAACAAAATGTATGAGTTATTTCAGAAAAGGAAAATATAATGTTATTATGATTAAGAGAAATCTGATTTCTGGAATAAGTAGCATTAAAATCTACCACTTATTTCTTTACTTATATTTTAATTGCATTTGACTGAAACTTTCTGTTTATAAACTAACACACTGGGAGGAAATAAGGAGAAATAGCCAATCCTTTATTCTCACAATGCAAGCTTTCAAAGACTGTGGTAAAACTGCTCATCAGTTGCTGAACCCCAGTAGCAAAAAATCAATCAAAACCAAAACACTTCAGCTAGACTTTATAAAATCAGAATTTCCTGAAATATCCTATTGCTTTTTTTTAGTTTAAACTCTTCAACCGCCTCTACCATCCACTTCCACCCACTGTGGTTGTAGAGAACAGTAGAGCTGCAATTTAAAGTCAAAAATTAATATATTACAATGGATTTGAGAGTGAAGCATTGGAACTAGTCAGACAAGTTTCTGTGATGAAAACCCACAACTAAGAAAATTAAACTTCCTATAATTTTGTAAATTACAGCAGGAATACCTGTAATTACCCACATAAATGATGACAAAAAATTTGCCCTTAAGGGGTTGGATTACATTTGAAGGGAGGCTGCCTTATTTGTTATGCTCAAGAAAGAAGGCATGTTGACACACAGGAGAATAATAGCTAACGCGTTTTGGGCACCGAGAAAAAAAGGATTTTAAAGAAACCTGATAAACAGGACATGGCTCTTTTCTATAAGGAAATTCAGCAAACTCAACAAAACAAGAAGCCGCCGGGATAGCCAAAACTATGCCTACATCTATACACACACACACACACACACAAACACACACCACGTTTTCAGCTACCTCTACCAACACAACATTAACTGGCAGATTGTAATCAAGAGTGAATTCAGATCTGGTGTTTGTTTTCCTTTTTGGATCTGGATGCCAAGCCTGACTCCCCTCAAATAGGACAGAGTACTATGTGCTCAGGAAGCTACAGAATTCCTGCCCCTGGGGGACTGACAAAGCCTCCAAATGTTAATCCCATCACAAAAAGACCCCATCGCTTTAGTCCTGCTAAATCAGACATGTAAGATAATGAAAATGGCATGCATTTTTTCCAGTCATCTAAAATACATGGGCTCACTTATATATAGCTTTGCTACTTAAGAAATATTTGAAGGCAGACAAGCTTAAAGTTAGAACATGTTATGTCAAGCAATTTGGAGAATCCCATAACTTATGTTATTTTTCCCCTCCACATAGAGCTCACATTCATAATTCCAGGTGGAAGATTCATCAGCATCCTCTAGCACATTATGAAATCCTAATATAAGACTCTTCTATCTATAAGCAAGGTATTTCTCCTCCTCAACTGTACACAACACATGAATTGCAGAGAGTAAATTTCCTTTGTAACACTTGATTCCTAAGAAGGCTCTTTCCACCACCCTTCCCACAGAGTAAGCACTGATCTTTTTGCAGGGTTTTGACATTTACCTACTTAAATACAAAGGTGGTTTGAAAATTCTTGCTAGGTTTGTTATATAATTCTAATGTGCCAACACCCTTCATAAACAATCCAATGCTCTTCAAAACAGAAGTAGCTTATTTAGCCTAGCCAAAAACATGTGGGAAGTATCACCAAATGGAGCTATTCTCTGGGTAGTCCCATTAAAACCAGTCACAAAATAAAGAACACATAAATGTTCTTTCATAGTCAAAACATTATTCTTAACTGCCCACACTACATTCTGCAATCCAGTTAAACGCTTTATGAAAGTACATGTCAATACAACAATGCTATATTGTTTGACCTCACCAACTAGTCCCTAAAAGATTGTAGTGTTGGAAAGTACATCGAGCCAAAGGTGGGAAGACATGATCCCTAACTCTACAGCTATAAGCCTCTCAGTGTTTGGTTTTCCCCTCTGATAAATATTGTTTAATTCTAGGGTTTAAGCAGTTCTTAAAAATATCAACCCAAAGAGGAAATGCAAGCTATCTAGGAGGGAAGGGTGGGCAGAGGGAGGAAGAACCGTCCCCTTGGGTCCTGCTCCACGGCACTAAAGGGACACCCTGTGAATTTATCCTCTGTGTGCATCTCTAACCAACCAGTTAGAGTGCTCACTAGTTTATTATTCATAGAAACACATCTATGTTTAAAATTTTTAACAATCCACGAAAATTGAAAGGAGCAAATTGTAAACTGCTTTATTATAGGGAAAAAAAGGTAATTATATATATATATATATATATATGTTATACTAAAGATCTCAATATAATAAAGTTATATACACAACTTAGATATGCAGGGGTTTTGAGGTGACCTACGGAACTCATCTAGAGCTACAGTCTTTATAGCCAGATCCTATGATTGCTCCAAAAATGTACATTCTGGACCTATGCTGCATTAGCTTGCCCCCAACTATTGAAGTTCCTAATTTTCAATGGACATATCATAACCTATGTTAGACTGACAGTACAGGAATCTTAGTAAAATACTTCTGGATGGCTTTTTAAGGTCAGTTAGGAATCACCAGATGTTTTTAATTACATTGTCAGCAGTACTTATATCTCTGTTTATCTGTCATTGCCTCAAGCCTTAGTTCCTGTTGATTAAATCTGTCTTAGCAACAGTTACATAATTTTGCTTCTAGATACAAAATGGCCATAGGGACTCTACTTCCAGTCAAACTGTCTTAATGAAACACCACATTTTCATATTTTCCCACAGGACAGGAACATGGTGTAATGGAAACGAGTTAAGGCATAAGGATCTTTCCCCACCTTTTCCCTGCACAAGTCTCTGAATATTCTCCTTGTATATCCCTGTATCCTTTTATTCATAAATAAGGAAACCACCATGGATTTTAGCTTTTAAAAAACAATGCCAACCGTGGTCACTTTTCCTGCAAAGACCTAGAACTTATTAAAACTTGTTAAAATGAACAACAAAAAAGGAACCAATTCTCCAAAAGGTCAAAGCTTTAGCTAATTTACATAATCACTAAAAAATTAGCACCAAGTGATACTGAAAAAGTTAGATGCCACCTCACCACTAAATCTGTCATTCCCATACCATACACATACATATTCACTAAGTAGGAAAATACCTGGCTCAACTTTCAGATTTTCATTGTAACACTTCGAAGTATTTCTCCAAAATAGGTCTCTTAGACCTCCTCATATCTGCCATATAAGGTCAAAGATTATTGGTATTTAATGGTAAGTTAAATACATAGGCAGGCAAATTCTGTGTATACGGATAGTATTCTAGAAACATCCCATTGTTATTTTATGTCCTATTTAGACACGAGGTACTGAGTATGTATGTATTGACAGAGTATTCATAAACCCTCTTAAGGGCAGACTGTCCACGCATTGGAGGAAAAACAGCCTGCCAGTCACTTGTCACTTTCAGGTTGTAGGGGACACTTGTATCTCCCTCCCTCAAATCTTTATAGAATTCTGAAGCCATATAAGCTGCTCCAGGATAAATCTGGCTTCTGGTGGGTAAATAATAGGTCCATCTTATATTACATTTTCCTACTTATTTTGCTAAACACGTTGCAAAAATCTCCTTCTGTAAGGCCTATTTGATGAGTATTTTTTCTAGGAGAGAAAACTGGGATACCAAGAAAATTCTCAATCACAATAAAACATGAAGTCCTAGCAGTGTTCCTTGGTTTATGACTTTCAAGCACCTAATTCATTTATTGGAGACTCCTATCAAATACTAGGTGTTTGTTGATAAAGCCTAAACTCTTAAACTTGCCTAAAGGGCCTCCACGATTTTGCCACCAACTTCATTTTCTTCCATCTCTGTGGAACACTGTAGGTTGACCTCAAATGGCCAATGTGCCTTATTTCTGCTGGCAGAACTCCAGTCTGCATGTGTTCGTCACAATCATTCTAGGACAAAAATTGCCATGTTTCCCTTTGCCAGATAGTCATTCTTGCACCCTTTTTTTGCAACTAGGAGTGACTATTTCCTGATAAAGGGAACAGATGTGGCTAGAAACTCCTCTTGCCTCTTCTTCCTTTTTTAAAATATTTTATTTATTTGAGTGAGAGAGAGAGAGAATGAGCAGGGGAGGAGCAGAGGGAGAGGGACAGGGACAAGCAGACTCCGTGCTGAGCATGGAGCCTGATGTGGGGCACAATCTCAGGACCCCAAGGTCATGATCTGAGCCGAAATCAAGAGTCAGATGCTTAACCAACTGAGCCATCCAGGCACCCCTTGCCTCTTCCTCCCATGTGGAAATGATGCCTGGTGCTATGGTAGCCATATTAAAAACTGGGGAGCTTCAAGCAAAGGAGGAAAGAGCCAACAGATAAAGGAAGACAGAATGGAAAGCTAGAAAGAGTCTATATGCTTGACAGCATTGTGAGCAATGGAAACAAGGCCAGCAATCACCTATTGCTTCTTGCTATGTGAGAAAAAATAAACCCTTATTTATTTATTTATTTAGACCACTGTTAGTTCTATTTTCTGTTACTTGCAGCCAAAATCATTTCATGTAATAACTTCTGCTTCATGTCTTCCATGCAGTCCCATCAGATAGTTTGTCATCATCCCAAACATCACACGCTTTCCTACCTTCACCTCTTTTCTCCACTTGGCTTTGTCTATGGTGAGTGTTTAATAAATATGATAAAATGAATGATGGGAACTGGTTGATGAAATTTTAAGTTTAAATTAGTGGCCCATGTTTAGATCAATAAATAATTATTAACTATGGTATGTAGGGCATGGTGCTATAGTTATTTTACATTTTGAGCTTTCATTTAATCAGAATTACTCTATGCACTCCAAATGACCACTTCTTGTGCTTTGCTTTTATAAAGAAACAAAAGGCCTCAATACTAGTTTGATATACAGGGTGGTTGTCTGGAGGACAGGAACCAGCTCTCCTGTTGTGTTTTATAGAAAGTCTAGCTCACTGCTGGCGCTCAATGAATATTAAATTACAATAATACTGCTATGGGTATCATTCAGATGCTGACATTGTTATAACTTTCTACTGTTTCTGAAGGGTGTGAGATCCTATAATAAAAATGTTTTATAGAAGTGAATGCACATTATATACCGTTTGTCAGTCATCTTATCCAGGTTGTATTAGGAATGTGTTGGGCTCAAATAAAAATGTGCTTTAAAATTCTATGTCTAAAATGTTGGTGTGATTCAACTGCAGAAGTGTAAGTTCCTAATTTACTATAATAAATTTATTTTCAAAAACATTATCAGATTGCAACTATTCTCAATTCTAGGGGAAGAAAACACCCTTTTCTACAGGAAAACTGAAGTATGGCAAAAAAGATTTTTAAAATATAAAAGCTTAAGTCATACCTCTATTTAAAAGATTTCCTGGGAGATTTTGTTTTAATAATTTTAAAACTATTGCATCTAGAAGGAGCATATAATTATTAAAGAAAAAGAAGTTTCAAACTCATTTATATAACTACCACTTTATTTAATTTTATTTTATTATGTTACGTTAGTCACCATACAATACATCATTAGTTTTTGATGTAGTGATCCACGCTTCATTGTTTTCGTATAACACTCAACTACCACTTTAAAGAATACAGTCGAAAGGGGCGCCTAGGTGGCTCAGTCGGTTAAACGTTTGCCTTCGGCTCAGGTTATGATCTCAGGGTCCTGAGATCCAGCCCCATGTCTGGCTCCCTGCTCAGCGGGGAGTCTGCTTCTCCCTCTCCCTCTGCCTCTCCCCCCACTTGTGCTCTCTCTCCCTCTTTGTCAAATAAATAAATAAATAAAATCTTTAAAATGAAACAAAACAGAAGAATACAGTTGAAGGTCCTGAGATGGTCCAGATGGCACTTGCCATGTATCTCAAAACTTCCAAAGAAATCTTAATGCTTCATGGAATTTTGCTTGAAATTGCTGTTGCTTATCAACCTAAGGAATTATTAAGGCACAATGATGCTCCATTGTCTTTTTACCTGTTTGTCCATCCACTCCATTTCTGAAACTCTAGCTAACAAACTTTCTCTTGCTTACTTAACTGTTTTCATAATCAGCCCTTCTGCTGAAGAACACAATTGCAAAAAAATTTTTAAGTTTAGAGATGGTCTTTAAGATGGAACAAGCTTCATTTAAAATCACATTTATTTTACTCCTGGGCATTTACCCTAGAGAAATGAAAACCTGAGCTCATACAAAAACCTGTATATTAATGTTCATAGCAGCTTTATGTCCAATAGCCAAAAACTTGCAACAACCCAGGCGCCCTTCAACAGGTGACTGGTTAAACAAACTGCAGCCTATCCATACCACAGAATACTACACAGCTCTAAAAAGAACAATATTGATACATGTAACAACCTAAATGAACCAGAGAATTGCACTGAGGGGAAAAAAGCCAATCCCAAAAGGTTACAAAGTATAGGATTTCATTTGCATAACATTCTTGAAATGACAAAATTATAGAAATGGAGAACAGATTAGTGGTTGCCAGGGTTTGGCGTGGTGGAAGGGCAGCAAGGGAGTGGGTGTGGCTATAAGGTGGCAACCTGAGGGATCCCTATGGTGATGGAAACATTTTGTATTTTGACTATACTAATGCCAATATCCTGATTGGGATATTGTCCTATAATTTTGCAAGATGTGACCATTAGGGAAAATTGGGGTGAAAGATCTCTATTTCTTACAAGTGCATGTGAATTTTTATCTCAAATTAAACTTTAATTTTTTGCCTAGCTTCTATTTCATCTCCTTTTAACAACTCTCTGATGTTTCTTTGAACTACCTGTCCTACTTTCAGTCCATGTGGTTCAGATGGTCTAATCCAGCCTTAAATTTCATGGGTGGACATGTAATTCAGACCTGATCAACCAGCCCAGTCCATCTCCTTATTTCTAGCAATTTGTTCGGGAATAGTATGATTCAAGTCACTGCAGTGATACTCAGCTGAACTGGGGAGGAAGAGAAACTTTCTTTACTGGGGCTGCTTAATTTTGGAAGATGAAAAGCTAGAACCTGCAGCCTCCCTCCACCCCCACATTGAGCCAGAGCAGAGGAAACAGAGCCAACAGATGGAGACTTGAGTCCTAATGACAGTTTGTGTCTCTGAATCCAAGCATGCCTAAAACTAGTATACCTTCTAGACTTTCGAATTATGTGAGCCAGTAAATACATTTTAAGAAAACTTTAATTTTAAAAGATCTTCAGTGAAGATTAGAATCACATTCAGTATATAACAAATATTTCTATAAGTGATATAGTGAAGTTTGAAATACTTTGCATTATAAGAAAAACATTTTGTTATTCCACTAATGTGAATTCAGTTCTGTACTTTTATCTCAAGTTTAATGTCAGTTCTCCTCTTTTCTGATCTTGGTCTGCCACTAATTTTCCTGAACAAAGTTTCTAGTATATACTGTATATTTGTGTTTTGCCCATTTTCCCACTAGCATATACATTATTAATTTCTAAGAGATTTTTGTATATTAAAGACAGTAGACTTTTATCTCATGGATGTGTAAAATACTTTCGTGTACTGGCCATTTGTCTTTCAATCTCACTTGGAGTGTTTATTCCATACAGAAGTATTTAATTTTTATAGTTAAATTCATCAATCTTTTTTTTTTTAAAGATTTTACAGAGAGAGAGATAGCAAGAGCAGGAACACAAGCAGGGGGAGTGGGAGAGGGAGAAGCAGGCTTCCAGGAGAGCAGGGAGCCTGATGCGGGACTCGATCCCAGGACCCCGGGATCATGACCTCAGCCAAAGGCAGACACTTAACAACTGAGCCACCCAGGCGCCCCAATCTTTTTTTTTTTTTTTTTTGTTCCTGGCTTTCATGTCATACTTAGAAAGGCTTCCCCATGGCAATATTGTCTTTAAAATTTACCCATACTTTCTTCTATTAGTTTTATAGTTTCCCAAATGGTTACATATTAAACATTTATTTACTAATGCATATTTTCTTCACTGGTTCAAGATTCTTTCTCAAATGCTAAATCCCTATACGTATTTGAGTATGTATGTAGGGTGTTCATTTGTTTCTTAACCATCTATTTCTTAGTACCATATTATTTTAATTTCAGCAGCTTTATGATACATTTTAATGTCTGGTTAGGTAATGTTTCTTCTTAGTATTTTGTGTTTTTCAGAACCTTTCAGCTATACTTGCACATTTATTCTTCAAACTGAAAAGTAGACTAATTTTGTCAAGTTCCTCCCCACCCTCCCCACAACACATCAGGATTTTGGCCAATGACAATGCTGTGTATAACATAACTCAAATACATGGAGGCTAAAGAGCATCCTACTGAAGAATGAATTGGTCAACCAGGAAATTAAGGAAGAATTAAAAAAATTCATGGAAACTAATGAAAATGAAAACACAACTGTTCAAAATCTTTGGGATGCAGCAAAGGCAGTCCTAAGAGGAAAGTATATAGCAATACAAGCCTTTCTCAAGAAACAAGAAAGGTCTCAAGTACACAACCTAACCCTATACCTAAAGGAGCTGGAGAAAGAACAGCAAATAAAGCCTAAACCCAGGAGAAGAGAAATAATAAAGATCAGAGCAGAAAACAATGAAATAGAAACCAAAAGAACAGTAGAACAGATCAACGAAACTAGGAGCTGGTTCTTTGAAAGAATTAACAAGACTGATAAACCCCTGGCCAGACTTATCAAAAAGAAAAGAGAAATGATCCAAATCAAAAGATCATGAATGAAAGAGGAGAGATCACAACCAACACCAAAGAAATACAAATAATATTAAGAACATATTATGAGCAACTGTATGCCAGCAAATTAGATAATCTGGAAGAAATGGGTGCATTCCTAGAGATGTATCCACTACCAAAACTGAACCAGGAAGAAATAGAAAACCTGAACAGACCAATAACCACTAAGGAAATTGAAGCAGTAATCAAAAATCTCCCAACAATGGGGCGCCTGGGTGGCTCAGTCATTAAGCGTCTGCCTTGGGCTCAGGTCATGATCCCAGAGTCCTGGGATTGAGCCCCGCATCGGGCTCCCTGCTCAGCGGGAGGCCTGCTTCTCCCTCTCCCACTCCCCCTGCTTGTGTTCCCTCTCTCGCTGTGTCTCTCTGTCAAATAAATAAAAATAAAATCTTTAAAAAAAAAAAATCTCCCAACAAACAAGAGCCCAGGGCCAGATAGTTTCAAAGGGGAATTCTACCAAATATTTAAAGAAGATTTAATACCTATTCTTCTGAAACTGTTCCAAAAAATAGAAATGGTGGGAAAACTTCCAAACTCATTCTATGAGGCCAACATTACCTTAATCCCCAAACCAGACAAAGACCCCATCAAAAAGGAGAATTACAGATCAATATCCCTGATAAAACAGATGCAAAAATTCTCACCAAAATACTAACCAATAGGATCCAACAGTATATTAAAAGGATTATTCACCACAACCAAGTGCGATTTATTCCTGGGCTGCAAGGTTTGTTCAATACCCTCAAATCAATGTGATACACTACATTAATAAAAGAAAGAACAAGAACCATATGATCCTCTCAATAGATGCAGGAAAAGCATTTGACAAAGTACAGCATCCTTTCTTGATTAAAACTCTTCAGAGTGTAGAGATAGAGGGTATATACCTCAATATCATAAAAGCCATCTATGAAAAACCCACAGCAAATATCATTCTCAATGGGGAAAAACTGAGAGCTTTCCCCATAAGGTCAGGAACACGGCAGGGATGTCCACTATCACCACTGCTATTCAACATAGTATTAGAAGTCCTAGCCACAGCAATCAGACAACAAGAAATAAAAGGCATCCGAATCAGCAAAGAAGAAGTCAAAATCTCATTCTTTGCAGATGATATGATACTTTATGTGGAAAACCCCAAAGACTCCACCCCAAAACTGCTAAACTCATACAGGAATTGAGTAAAGTGGCGGGATATAAAATCAATGCACAGAAATCAGTGGCATTCCTATACACCAACAACAAGACAGAAGAAAGAGAAATTAAGGAGTCGATCCCATTTACAATTGCACCCAAAACCATAAGATACCTAGGAATAAATCTAACCAAAGAGGCAAAGAATCTGTACTCAGAAAACTATAAAATACTCATGAAAGAAATTGAGGAAGACACAGAGAAATGGAAAAACATTCCATGCTCATGGATTGGAAGAACAAATATTGTGAAGATGTCAACGCTACCTAGGGCAATCTACATATTCAAAGCAATCCCTATCAAAATACCATCCACTTTTTTCAAAGAAATGGAACAAATAATCCTAAAATTTGTATGGAACCAGAGAAGACCCCGAATAGCCAGAGGAATGTTGAAAAAGAAAAGCAAAGCTGGTGGCATCACAATTCCGGACTTCCAGCTCTATTACAAAGCTGTCGTCATCAAGACAGTATGGTACTGGCACAAAAACAAACACATCGATCAATGGAACAGAATAGAGAGACCAGAAATGGACCCTCAACTCTATGGTCAATTAATCTCCAACAAAGCAGGAAAGACTGTCCAATGGAAAAAAGTCTCTTCAACAAATGGTGTTGGGAAAATTGGACAGCCACATGCAGAAGAATGAAACTGGACCATTTCCTTACACCACACACAAAAATAAGACTCCAAATGGCTGCAAGACCTCAATGTGAGACAGGAGTCCATCAAAATCCTAATGGAGAACACAGGCAGCAACCTCTTTGACCTCAGCCACAGCAACTTCTTCCTAGAAATATCGCCAAAGGCAAGAAAAGCAAGGGCAAAAATGAACTATTGGGACTTCATCAAGATAAAAAGCTTTTGCACAGCAAAAGAAGCAGCCAACAAAACCAAAAGACGACAACAGAATGGGAGAAAATATTTGCAAATGGCATATCAGATAAAGGGCTAGTATCCAAAATCTATAAAGAACTTCTTAAACTCAACACCCAAAGAACAAAGAATCCAATCAAGAAATGGGCAGAAGACATGAACAGACATTTCTGCAAAGAAGACATCCAAATGGCCAACAGACACATGAAAAAGTGCTCCACATCACTCGGCATGTATCAGGGAAATCCATATCAAAACCTCAATGAAATACCACCTCACACCAGTCAGAATGGCTAAAATTAACAAGTCAAGAAACGACAGATGTTGGCAGGGATGCAGAGAAAGGGGAACCCTCCTACATTGTTGGTGGGAATGCAAGCTGGTGTAGCCACTCTGGAAAACAATACGGAGGTTCCTCAAAAAGTTGAAAATAGAGCTACCATATGACCCAGCAATTGGGGTATTTACCCCAAAGATACAAATGTAGGGACCCGAAGGGGTATGTGCATCCCAATGTTTATAGCAACAATGTCCACAATAGCCAAACTGTGGAAAGAGCCAAGATGTCCATCAACAGAGGAATGGATAAAGAAGATGTGGTATATATATACAATGGAATATTACACAACCATCAAAAAACCTGAAATCTTGCCATTTGCAACGACGTGGATGGAACTGGAGGGTATTATGCTGAGCGAAATAAGCCAATCAGAGAAAGATATGTATCATATGATCTCACTGATATAAGGAATTCTTAGTCTCAGGAAACAAACTGAGGGTAGTTGGAGTGGGGGGGGGTGAGGGATGGGGTGGCTGGGTGATAGGCATTGGGGAGGGTATGTGCTATGGTGAGCACTGTGAATTTTGTAAGACTGTTGAATCACAGACCTGTACCTCTGAAACGAATAATACATTATATGTTAAAAAAAAAAAAAAAAGAAGAAGATAGCAGGAAGGGAAGAATGAATGGGGGGAAATCAGAGGGGGAGACGAACCATGAGAGACTATGGACTCCAAGAAACAAACTGAGGGTTCTAGAGGGGAAGGGGGTGGGGGGATGGTTAGCCTGGTGATGGGTATTAAAGAGGGCACGTACTGCATGGAGCACTACAAACAATGAATCATGGAACACTACATCAAAATCTAATGATGTAATGTATGGTGATTAACATAACATAATAAAAAATGTGGAAAAGAAAAAGAAAAAAAAGATGAAGGTAGAAAATATTGTGAGCATATTACTTGTGTGCATATTTCCATGTTTATTTTTGCAAATAAAATACTCTTGCCAGGCTAAAAAAAAAATAAATTAAGCCAAATTGACCTCTTCAAAAAAATTAAACCTACTTTTTCTAAGGTATGTCTCTCCATTTATTCAAATCTTTTGTCATGTTCTCAAATCTTTTTGTCATGCTATTCTGTATGTTTTATTTTTATTCATCTAGTTCCTGCATATTTCTTAAGACTTTTCCAGATTTTAAATGCTATTCAGCTATAGAAGTAAATGCAATATTTTCCCTCTATATTTTATTTATAAGAATGTGATATATCAGAAAACTACTGGTATTATTTTATAGCCATGTACCTTAATGAACATCCTTGTTTTCTTATAACTTTAACAAGCCTGCAAGATAGATCATTTTTTTCAATATTTTCAAAGATCAGCCAATTTAAAATAGTTCAAGAAACAATTGGGTCATTGGTATAATTTAAAATGAAAAAAAGTGATGCTTGTTTAAAATATACACATACACATGTCCTACACACATATATACATATGAACCCTCTGGATTGGGACATGCTTTCTTCTAGAATTTAAATATTAGCTAAAGCAAGGATTTCAGTAGGTTTATAAAGCACTCATACTGTTTATAGAACTCTTCTTCTGTTATACCATATTGTTTCTCCAATAAGAGCGACTGCCCCAAGAAACTACTTTTTTTCAGTGATTCTCAAAAATCAAATATTGCAATTTTAAAGTCAGAAAAAGAAAAACATCTCATCTGATCCTTCTGCTACTTAAAAATAAATAAAAACGGGTTCACAACATGTGATTAACAATGCACATAAACTTGGCTCTGTTATTTTGTGTTTAGATAATGATTGAAATCCATTAAACGATCTTTTTATGGTTGATGATCTGTCAGCTGAACATCCAGCAGTTTCTTTTTATAGAAATATGATTGGATCTTCAATGTCCTGGAACATGTTTTTCCAGCTATTTGGCTTCAAGCTTATGCTAATTAACAGGCTTTATCTCACAACTTCCATAGCACATTAAAATCACCTCCCTCTAGAAGAATTCTTTGATAAACCAATGGAATTTCTACAGCATTTGCTGTAGGTACTACTCAAGTGGTAAGTTTTTTTAAATCCTTTGTTGTACTAAATGTTTACCTTCTTTATGTCTTCTTTCTCTACACCACTTAAAAGTTCCTTGAGAGAAGAAGAAATTAATAGTTTTTGAACTCCTGAGTGCCAGACTAGTCTAATTGTTTTAAGTACACTTTCTCGTGGTAAATATTGGTTTCTATTGACTGTTCTATCTCCTAAGAGACTCCAATGCCCAGTAAATAGATAGTTGTTACTTATATAGATGGTTGTTACTTAAACAGTCATCAGTATTTGTTTCCTAAATTTCCATCTAAGTGAAACAATAGTTTCCTTATTGCCCCTATTATTACTGTAAGTTGCCAGTATTAACAATCAAAATTCACTGCCAGTCAAGAAATGCAAGGAATTTGAGGCTTTAATTATAAAGAAAGTAGGTTTCTATTAGCACATTATATTTTCTCAAAGAAACACTCTGAGCTGTAGCAAAGCTTTGTGGGAAGATAGAAGATTTATTTATCCTTTTGTAAACTACTCTTTTGTCCAATAATTACACTGTAATTTTAGTTAACTCCTAATTTTTTCCTCACTGATTCTGCTAATGACACATGAATTAGCTTGTATCTGAATCCCAAAAGTATAGATGATACTCCTTCATATATACATGAAACGAGACTAAAAACAACCATTTATTGACTATTATGTGTCACGTGCTGAACTGAGGCTTCTACATGTTTAATTTGATTTAATTATCATGACAACCCAAGAGTTGGTATTATTATCCTCATTTTAATGCTGAGGAAACAAAGGCTGAGAGGAATAACTTCGGATAGAATGCAAAGCCTGAACTCTTATCCACTTTCATGCACAATAAAAGAACCTAAGAATTGAATCTCCATTAGTGGCAGGGGTGAACTATCTACCTTCCCAGTGAACTCTAAGAAGGCAAGGGATGTCCATATGACAGTTATTATGACTGGAAACAGAAGCTAGGATAGTGAGAATGAGCTCTCACTGGAAATACTTTCCAAAAATATTACCTCACTGAAGCTCCATGGTCATCCTGTTGAATCAGTTTTGTTCCCATTTGCAGATAGGAATACTTCAAAGTCACATAGCTAGGAAATGGCAGAGACAAATCTATACCTGGGTCTAATAGATCCAAGACCAACACTCCCACCATTTAACTCAAGTTCAGACATGGCAGAAGAGATGGCTGAAGCTGTCCCTCACAGGGTCACACCCATGGCATCACAAAGTTCAGATCACCCTCAGTGCAGACACTATCTCAAGCATGCATCAACTAAAGTAACTGCTGATCTCTAACTTTATAAAAGAAAACATCTCTTAGCAGTATACTTCTTTTAACGTCCTGTTTTTCTTCTTCCTGGATATAATGTTCAGTTCAAAGTCTCTAAATAACTTTTAGTCCAATTGATGCTATACAGTTTTTTGTTTGTTTTTTGTTTTTTTTTTTTGGTTTTTTTGGGGTTTTTTTTTGACCATCAGCTAAAATTTAGTGAGGACACATGTTGGGGGGGGGGTACAATGGGGTCTTCTCTATTCAGGTAGACCTCAGAGCCCATGCAGTCCAATCTCCCATGGAACAGGAGTGCCCTCTAGAATATCTCGGAGCTGGCTGTCCAGTCAAGATGTGTATACCCCACAGAAACAGGGTTCTCAGAGCAGCCCATTCCACCGTCAGGCACCTCGGGTGTTGACATGTTCCTCCTGGCAGCCTCTGATGTGGATGGGGTGGGGGTGGGGGGGACGCTGACCCTCCAGACCAGCTCTCAGGACGAGAGCAGCTGGGGTGGAACCGGGACAGGAAAAGCAATAAGTTAAAACCAAGAACAGCCCGAGACATGGTAGGATGGGTGGGGGCATCACAGGGGTCCCAAGTCTCTGGCTTAATGGAGGCGGCGTTGGAGAGGAGGGGCTGACACTGAAGTTGCAGGCAGGTGGGGGCTCAGAAGGCTGGGTTATCGATGCCCCTGGGCTGTCGGTGCATCCCAGCATATTCTTCAGGACTGAAGCTGTAGGGAGGGGGTGGCTCTGTGGGGGGCAGGACAGGCTTCAGAATAATCTCGCTGTAGGGGGGTGGGGGCTCAGAGGTAGCTATTTGAAAATCATGTACATAAATTATTTCAGCTTAACTATCGTGTGCAATTCCAACATGCCTCTCACCATGAACCATTTTTAAAGACTTCAAGTTGCTTTCCGAATTCTCCTACGTACTCTACAAGGCCTCACCGTTCTGGGCCCTGTCTACTTATGGCCAAGCTAGCTGTGCCCCCCTCTACACCTCAGCCTCTCATGCAGTTAGATTGGGGACATAAGACCAGGTTGAGCTGGTGAACTACTTACATATTAAATCATTAAACCTCACAATAAGGTAGGTATTCTGTGTTTTCTTAGATTCAGTCTGTGTCTTTTTGGCATCCACTGATCATATGCCCAGTTGTATTAACTACATTTTCTGTATGTTTGATGCTCTGATATTTGGATACCTCACAGACCTGGAGAGAGATGCCCTCCCAGGGCTAGCCAGTTCTTAGAGATAGTAAAAAGCTTGGCTGGGAGCACATCTCCTGCATACAAACCAGCCAATCCTGAGTCTATAGCTCCAACCACCTCTTTATCTCCCACTTAGCAAGCCCATATTTCCCCTGCTTGAAATCTCCCCCACCCCCAGGGCCAGATACCAGGCCACAAGAAACCACCCCTATAGCCTGAAGCCCATGGGAATTATTCAAACTGGCCAATACTAAACCATTTACCCTGCCCTGCCTTACCTTTCCTGTGGAAACCCCAGTAAAAGCCCTGGCTCAGGTTTTCCCTTCCCTCCTATCTTCTGCCACCTGACCAAGACCTGGCACTTTCCATATGACTCCTCTCGGGGACCTGTGAGTCTAATAAACTTCTTCCTTCCAAGCCCCCCCTCCCTTGGCTGTACCACCTTTACCATACCACATCCAACATCGACATTCTTGGAGCAGTAGTTACCATCTTTAACCTCATTTTAAAGATGATGAAACCGAAGCACAGGGTGTTTAAACAATTTGCCTAAGATAACATGACGAGCCAATATTCTAAGCCAGGCAGGCAAGTTCCAGATAGCAATAAATCAAGGCTTTGTCTCGTTTGTTGCCCTCTGCCCCTCTTCTGCACCTGGAATAGTGCCTGGCCTTATGGTTTTTCATTGCATTTAACTGATGGGATGCAAAGCCACTCATATTTTCAGTGTTCTCAAAAAGCAATAGCCATAGGTTTAGTGCTTTGAATTGGCAGGCTGCTATCACAAATCCTAGTTGTTTTTTTAGAATTTTACTCCATTTTCTCATTTTTCAGTCTTGACATTTCTAGATACCCTTCTATTCCATTGTCTTCAGTGCCTCCTGGCCACAAATCTCTCTCAGTATTCTTGCCCAGCTCTAAACAAAAATCTAGTCCCATTGTTTTGGAAATACGTAGGGGAAGGAAGACAGAGTCTGGGAGATTATCCATGAAGTATATTCACAAAGACAGGTAAAATAGCATAGAGGAGGATGAGAGCTGCTCTTTTTTTCTAGGTTAAACCATATCCAAGTCACCCCTACATCAAGGTATCAATATTTCCACCACTCTCATCAAAGCTTCCAGGATTTCTGCTACACTCAAGCAAGCTAATCTAGCATGACTGGATATAAAACCAGATATTATAGCCCCAAGCTTTGGTAAAGAAAAAACCAGGGCAAAAGTGATTAACAATGTAGAAGGTAAGTTCCTCCCAAAGAAGCTCTCAATATGATCTCAAGACATCTAAATAACACCTTGACCTCCATGAGTAAACCTTATATTAACACATTCTCCCAAGGATCCTTTGGAAAAAGACCAGAACACTTATATGGAATTCTTAGACAAGAATTCATGTGTTCACACTAGATCAAGACCAAGCAAGAGTAGGAAAGGTTTCAAACTAATCAATGTACAATTGTTTATAAACACCAGTTTTGCCTTGTATATATTCAGCTTTAGTGTTAAAAAGTAGTTAAGTTTTAGCATGGGGGAAAAATATTTTTAATATTTGCCAACACAAGTAGAAAGATAAGAAAGCCTGTTGTTAGGGAAAATTACCAATGCCCTAGTCTTCTGTTTCTAAGAAAGAGCTTCTAGAATAACACTTCCTCCAGCTTCCCCACATGCCCCTCTGTGTTCCCCAGACAAGAAGGAAAGGCACAGATGATGGGGGAGATTAGAACAAGGAGCTGTATAAGCATGGCTCAGCCCTTCTACCTTCACCCTTTCAGGTCTACGGAGGATAGAGGACTTTCTGTAGGACAACAGAGAACAGCATAGGTCCTGGTGAAAAATATTTTAGGGGTCCCCAAAGAAGGGTAGACTAACAAAACTCTTCGTGGGGCTCCAAATGCAGACCCACATCCTTTTCAGACCACCAGCCCCAGTGACTTGTACTGGCTTCTCCCCTCCTCTCATTGCCAATGACCTTCTCCTCCAGATCTTAAACTTTGTGTGGTGAATATTCATAGGTCAGGGCCTCAAATTCTCTCTTAAAGAACCATCTCCCTCTGTGTCAACTACTACAGTTCAGCAGATGTGAGTCAGGAAACCCAAGTACATCTTCTTTACAGAATTCTGGTAGATCATCCCAAAGCCTACACTTACAGGAAAATAGTTGGAAACAATCAAGTTTTCCACTATTAAGGGAACATCTGAGATATACACCCAAATCTGGCCTTATGAGTCTATCATTTGATCGTGATCTATCTGTCTCTACCTATTTCTCATTCAGCTCCAGACTCAGGGAATTTATGAGATAGAAACAATGATTGTCCACCTCTTCAAACTTCAACAAAGTCCCATCAAAGGTAATCTAAAAAAGCTCTAAAATGCTTAACACCTACCCTGTATTAAAGAAAAGAAAAATTCATCAAATCCAAGTCTCTTTCAGTCCCAAGTTCACTTCCTCATAACATAAGCTATAAATGTATGCCTTCATTCTGACTTGGACTTCACTGTTGAACTCCCAGAATCTTAGGACCGCAAACAACTGTATGGACTACTGGAGTAAGGACCTCGCTCCAGGTCACAAAGCTAGTTGTGGACAGAGCTAAAACTGGGACCCAAGTCAGTTCCTGGTTGGGTCCTCTTTCCATCATACTAGACCCCCTTCTCAAGCTTTTCCGGTGGGTCAATGCTAGGTGTGCCATCATCCCTTTGTTAACATATAAAAGATGTCTTGTGGTGGCAAGCAGAAAATGTGAGAACCATAAAATATCAGAGCTTGAAGCAAAATTAGAAAAATACCAGTCCTCCTTTCATTTTACAGCTGAGGCAACAGAGGGCCAGAGACATGGCCCTGCTCAGCTAGACCACACGCCTCCTGCCTCTCAGCTCGCTTCTCTTTTCTATACAGAAATACCCATTTTAATGATTGTAAGCCAAAACCTAAGTGTCCCTTCTCTCTGCTTGGCCAGTAGCAGGGAAAAGAGTAGATATTTAACCTCCTAAATAAAAAGACAGGCAGTACATTATTATAATTGTCATGTAATGCTCTATAGAGACCGTTTTATTGATTGATTTAAATTAGTTTCCTCCTAAAACTTACTATGCACCTTTTTGGTAATAAGATTCCCATTCCTAGCATAGACATCATTTAGAAAACCAACCCCATTTCTTAGATGGAAAACAATTCAATGATGAATGCTGATGAAAACCATTAATCGTGCAAAACCATATTAAGTTGTTTCAGTAATGAGACAGGAACTGTTTAATGAAGCATGTCTCAACAATAAATAACAACAGTAATAAAGGGAAATTTACTGCTTTTGTGCCATTGGACATTTGTCACACATCCCAGAGCACTGGAAATTAAAATTGGAAATACTTAAGTCGGGGTATAAGTAAAAAGGTAGAACATGTTTAAAAAAGGCCAAATTACACTTTGGTCATCACATAGTTTTAAAAAATAGGTTCATCTCTAATGCAAATATATGAACTAAATAAGTGTCCCATTTATTATACATGCATTTGTTATCGCTACTAAATAATAATGTGGACATTGACACTCCTACCCAGTTGTTACAGTTTAGAAGGATTTGCTGAAAGACACTGGTTTATTATTTTCACAGAAAATGCTAGAATGAATGAAGTGCTGACCTAAGAACTGCCACACTGTGTGCATCTCAGACCTGAGGTCCCCATCTCTAGAGAAATAGACCAAAAGAGCTCACAATCCACAATGAGATCACCACATAGAAACAGGGGTCAGTTCCCAAGGGTTGAATCCTTGGCAGGACCAATCAACACTCCTAAAAGTATGGCTCACCCACCTGGACTAGAGGCTCCTTGTGAACTGGGATGGCATATCATTCACCACTGTGCCCCCAGCACAACCTGGACCAAGCTGCCATTTCCCAGCAATTGTTCGGAAGCATCCCATCTCTTCCCCCTCTGACCTGGAGCAACTTCCCTGTTGACTCACTCCTTTCCTACCTTTTCTACTCTCTAGCTCTTCCAAAGGTTATACTCAATATAACTTCTGGAAGGGAAGGACTGTGCTAGTTTTGTTCTTTGTAGTATCCGTAGCGTTGAACCCTAAGAAAATCTATAATATCATTGACAATTGGTTTTGTGTCTATCTGAACAGTTTTAGGAAGGATGTATTCGAGATGGTCCCATACATCCACCTTAAGACAATTCTAAATGACAAATCCTTCTTGAGAAATCTCAGACGTGTGGGTGTCTTATGGGTGGAGTAAGGATGAGGGTAGAATTCTGCTCCCTAAAGCTTATTTTCTATTATATTTGAATAAAAATATGCCTATATTTTCTTCCCTTTAGAGCTATACAAGAATAACTATCAGCCTCATCCTCAGTATTCAGTTAATGGATGATAAATAACATGTCCCGAACTCCCCAATATGGATCAGATTAGATATGGCCAATTTTTTGCACAGCCCCTCACGTTAACTTCTATCCAACTACCTCACCACCCTTGTACTTTCATAATTCCACTACTTGAGTCCAGCTCTATTGATTACTAACAACATTGGATAGGTTATTTAACCACTCTGATCATCAGTCTTTTAGCTGTAAAATGAGGACAATGCCACTTAACTCAGACTTGAGGATTAAAATCCAGTACACAACACTCAAATTGTGGTTATCACATAAATTCAGTACATAAAAATATGCACGCAGAGTGTTTTGATTTCTGGTGTAATCTTTTAAATTGCCTCTCAGAGACAGGCCACTGGCTACCATTTTGAAGAGAACAAAACTAGGAGAGGAAGGAAAAGGAAACCGAGAAAGAGTGGACTAACTGCTCATCTCACTTACAGAGAAAGGAATATCAATTGGTATTAGATGACTGACATTTCTGAAGGAGAAAAATAAGTAGGAAAATATGTCAATGTGCAAACACTTTGAGGAGATTCTCAAAAGAAACCAGCATGGTTGAATAAAGTCCTGTCAGACTAGTCTAATCTCTGACAAAATAAAAGATCAGGTAGATTTCAAACTTTAAATTCTGATCTTGGAGCATACTTCCCTACAAAGGTAAAATCCATCTATCAAATAACAATTATGGAGACATAAAGCTAATTAGAGACCTGCACCAACAGTGTGGTTGACTCTATCTCTATTGAAGGACATAACAAACATGCTCCACAGACTTGAGTCATGCAGGAATTAGAACCAAATCTAGCAAAATCACATGATTTTATCCATCTGAATCTTGCATATGCACTTTCTGAACTATATCTGATCGCACACTCCCTTTTATACACTTATATCTTACACACAAGAATGAGAAAAGCAGAAAAAATAAGGATACATCTTACGTATACACAAAGGTCTCAAGTTAGAAAAATATGGCCCCTTTCTAAATCAGAAGAAAAAAAACAAGGTTTAGGTTTTTTCCAATTACCAAGCCCTCAGAATACATTTTAAAAGAGCACAAAAAGAACAATTAAAGGTATGTAATACAAGGTTCTTTTGTGTGTTTTACCCACATTGACATTAACAAGTAAGTCAAAAGTTAAAATTTCAATTTCTAAAACTAAACCAACAATCTTAGCTACCAAGGATACTTTATAATTCTCTATTACAGGCCAACCTACTGTTGCTAAAGTGTCAAGTTGTTATTGGTCAGAAACATTCTTGTATTCTGTGTTGCTGTTTTTTTACATGCCTGGGGTGGGGAAGAAAAGGAGGGTACACAGATCTGTATCAGCAAAGCTCTTGGCCTTATAGCTTCACAAGGGCTCATACAAGAGGAAGGCAAATACTCATTATTATGAGATCTACAAGGAATAAGTCCACTTTGCAAAAAGATACCTTGGGAATACTAAGTTAGAAATTATTCAACCCGGGGCGCCTGGGTGGCTCAGTCGTTAAGCGTCTGCCTTCGGCTCAGGTCATGATCCCAGGGTCCTGGGATCAAGCCCCGCATCGGGCTCCCTGCTCGGCGGGAAGCCTGCTTCTCCCTCTCCCACTCCCCCTGCTTGTGTTCCCTCTCTCGCTGTGTCTCTCTCTGTCAAATAAATAAAATCTTTAAAAAAAAAAAATTAGTCACCCCAACAATGTCCCCCTCCTCATTCACATTCTCTACAGAAAAAGTTTCCATTGTTCCTAGGAGCTGCAGTTAATGGGAGAACAGAATTGGACTCAAAATAAGAACAAGCTTTCATAAATGAAACAAGATGTATTAAAGGGCTGAGTGACAGGTCAACTGCAAAGAGTATATAAATGTGAAGTGTTATTACTCATCACTCAAGCTGTCCAAAAATGGACAATTCTGCCTGAAAAGTTCTGCATGTCCCATCACTAAACGAGTTCAAGTAGTTCCCCTACGGGCAGTGGCAAAGGGAATCCCCACACCAGATGTTTTAATGAGATTTCAAAAGTTCCTTCCAACACCAAAGAGATGATCATACTAGAACCTAACTTATTACTCCAAATCTATCCACTGTTTTTGTAAATTATGGATGCATGTTTGTGGCTTGTTTTAATTGTGTTCTGAGTGAATTCAAAAAAATCATTTTTAATGAGAACTTGAAAGCAGATATCTGTTCTTTAAACAATTATGAAATTCCTTGTAAATGGGGGGGAAAAAGAGTTCTTTAAGAAAATCCAAGTAGTATAAGGTGTGTAAGCTTTGTTAAGGAGGGAGGCAAGAGTCTATTAGCTATGTGACCTTGGACAGGGTAATTAACCTTTTGGAGTCTCATTTCATCATCTGCTAAGCAAAGATCACAATCCAATGGCTTTGTTAGGAGGACTGTATGAGTTAATACACCAAACTCCTAGGACTCACTGCCTGCCCAACAAATGATATCCACTATTATTGCTGTTCTTGAAATAGAGTAAAACAAAGATTTTGTGATGCTCATTTGTGGAAGTACTGAACACCTTGAAAAGAAAAATTATCATCTTGGACTTACAGGAATTTTTCTTTCAATGTATTTTTCATTAAAAATCTTCCCTGGAAAGAAGGACATGATACAGGAAGATAGAACCCTTCTTCTCAGCCAGAATGTTAGACAGTGTTATTTATTGTTGAAATGAAACCTTTTGAGTCATGTTCCTGGGAAAATGATGGGTGGTCTGGGCATGAGTGCAGGGATAGCCTATGGTAAAGAGGTCTGTTAGGAATGATCATTCTTAGAGCTCTTACAACATTCAGGTTCCCAAGAACAAGGACTTATCAGAGAGCACCTTTCATGCCAAGACAGAAAATATAGGAAAAAAATTAATAATGACACATTACAATCTCTCAGCATAATTCTAACCTGTCAGGTGTACAAACAGAACGACCATCCAGAGTATTCTTTTGTTAAATGCTAAGCTTTCCCTAAGAAAATGAAGAGTTGCAAACTTTTACACACACCCCAATAGTATGTATTCAGAGTGTTCTTCAACTCACTAGAAAACACCATACACATTTAAAGTACGTCAGCACTCTCTGGAAACGAAACAGTTGGATGTATAATGTATAATGTTATGAGCTCTCGAACACCAGAAGAATTTCGCAGGAGGTGGAGCTTCACATGTTAAAATATAAAGTTTTCCCTGAGGCAGAAGAATAAACTGCCAGATTTCTTCAGATCTCCAGAAATGTCCAATTGGTTGTGTTTAGATTTTTCTCAAAGCCCATCTGCAGAGCACTATTATTCCTTAACCAAGTTTGATGTCCTTGCTTTGGTAATTAAGCAGCCTACCTTCAGGTTTCAAAACATTCTTTTACCTCCTAGTCCCACTTCTCAGAACACTCACCACTTCTTATTCAAATCAGGAGCTGATAAAACTAGGCACTTTTCTCCCCTCAATATCTAGAATGCTGTCAGCAGTTGGATTAAGCCTAACCACCTGCCCCCCTCAATGAGCCTTTTACATCAGTTGATAGACTTGATTCCAGTGTATCTAGCAGTGAGTCCACAGAAGATTTAAGGAAATACAGGGACACACTCTAATAAAACTTAAGAGAAAAGCATTCTTCACTCTGAGCTGGGAGCAAACTAGAGGTGTTCTAGTCCCACACTTCATGTTACTGATGAGGAAATGAGTTGCACACACCCAGCTTGTTAAAGGCAGAGCTAAAAGTAAAACCTGACACCCAACCCGCGGTTCAGTTTTTACTAACACACATACACACATGCATGAACGTATACACACACACACACACACACACACTCGATTTCACCTGAATTTCTTCCTCTTGTTTGATAAAGAGTGAAACCACTAAAAATTATTATGAAAAACTGGTTTCACAGTTGACTGATTTAATTCCAGGGGGAGAGGAAAAGGAAGGGCTACCTCAAAGGCACCATGATTACCAGACTCCCATCTAGTCAGGCACATTCATGGCAGAGGTGGGAGTGTAGGAGATCCCTGAGGGAGAAAGTACAGGAAAAGAAAAACAAACATCGTATGATTTAACCACGATTCAACCATGGGAAAAGCCTCTATTTATGGAGTGGGGGAGGATGAATAGCATTAATTGCCACCTTGGGCTTCTTCCCCAAAGTACTCTAGGACGGGTTTTTCAAGCATAAAGGAACCAGACAAGCTACAGCAGCCCACGGCACGTTTTCTCACCTCCCATATCTGTGCCTCACACCCTTTCCACCCAAGACTAGCTCCTGGTCCCTGGTCTCCATTTGGAAAGTACAGCAGGGCAGGATTTCAGTAGAAGAGGGAAAAGAGGTGGTGCACGAGAAGACAAGGTATGGCAAGACTACAACTCTGGCGTTTCTCTCCCAGGCTGTACTTGTCCAAAGTTTAGGAGGGCGCTGCCTGTATGCTCAACTGGGTCTCACCTTTAGTACTGATCCTAGCTTTAGTTTTTTGTCCCTTTGCCACACAAAGGAGTAGCCCATCTGGAGCTGCCATATCAGCTCCCCACTCAACAAAACCTTGCATTCACACATTACTAGGGTTCTGGGTCAAAACCAATGGTTTTGTTCTTCTTCACCCTTCTACAGCTCTCCAGCAGGTTTAGCATGGTTGACTTTATGAAGATTTCTGAAGTTAAATTAGGCCTGAAAGAATGGGTAGAATCTGTCCCAACATATTCCAGAAAGTGAAAGTAACATAAATCACTCTTTTTATGGATGTCAGCTATTCATGTATCACCTTCAGTTTTTCCCATAGTACATATTTAACATTTTATTTAAATTGATCCTTTAAAAAACTTGAATATTTACTTTAGTCTCAGTCTAAGCCATAAAAATCTGTCAAATCATGGATTTGAAGTACATGTGCATTTTTTTGGTTTACATTAAACTTAAATATATAACTAAACATTCTTGAAGTGTATTCATATACCACCCAAAATCATCTCAAGTGTCATCAGTGACAAGCATCAACTTTGGGAAACACTGAATTAATCAAAGCATGCTGTGGAGCATACATGACAGACTTTTCCAGAAACAAAAGAACAGCATTAAACAATGTTAGGTGGAAAATCTTGGGGCAAATTACGCAAACCTTTGACATGGCAAAAAATTTTAAAAAAATAGGAATTAATGGAAAGTGGGAATGAAATTAAAGCAATGCTTAAATTCATCTGCTAGGCATACACAGGATACATCGAAGGTCGGAAGACCTACATTTGGGAAGTCCAGAAAGCTGTTATGAATAATAACCATGCCAGCTAGTGAGAACCTGGGGTAAAGGGATAGACTCCAGGTAGGAAAGGCTGAAGAGTTCTACTTAAAGGAAGCAGACAGAAGGAGAGGAAAGGAATTCTGGAGGAGGAGGCAAGGTCAAAGATGGTTGCAGGCTTTCACAGGAGGGACTGCTAATGCTGTGGGAATGACATGGGGAGTTTGAGGGAAGACATTTAAATAAAAATGTCCAATAAGCATTTGGTGATACGATTCAGGACCTCGGATAAGAGACAGGATTATAGTGATTTGGAGTCACCAGCAGAGATTTGACAGATTCATGAAATAGATATGTACCCCAAGACCCTAAGCAGTTCTGCTTAGGAAACCAAGCCTCACCAGCTGAGGAGGTGGTTGTTAATCAATAACAAAAGTCTACACTAGAGTAGATTTCTCAACCTTGGAAGGACATTAGAAAAACTGGGGGACTTTAAGAATTACCAGGATCTGGGCCCCACCCCAAACCAATTAAATACAGATCTCTGGGACCCACCTCTTAATCCTGCTTTGTGAGAAGCAACCCAGTTTTCTAGAGCGCTTTTTACATAAATGAAATAAAGTACCTGAATATATTTATAGTGATTTTATCTGCATAGTATTTCAGTTATTTTCCTTTATTCTGAAATTTTTATGACTTTTTTCCCCCATTTTATTTGCATATTAATTGTTTCAGTTAGGAGGACCATTCAGAGTATCCAGTCTGGGCCGTCTTTTAATAAGAAAAAAATGGTGTTAATCCATGTGCACATTGCCAGGTTCTATCTCAGTTGTCAATTTTTTTTTTTTTTTTAAGATTCTGACAGAGTGAGAGAACACAAGCAGGAGGAGCGGGAGAGGGAGAAATTGGCTCCCCACCGAGCAGGGACCCCGATGTGGGACTCAATTCCAGGACCCTGGGATCATGACGTAAGCTGAAGGCAGATGCTTAACTGAGTCACCCAGGACCGCTCAGTTGTAAATACTTCTGAAGTTGCAAGGACTCGTAAGAGATTTTTTCTTTATATTTTAATGTTTTCTTTACACCTATTTGAATGTTGCCCACATCTGGTGCTTTCAGAAATGTTCTTAACTAAGGAAATCTTAGTATTTACTCATTTTCAAAGCCTTTAAAATAAAAAATAAAGCGATGTTCAAACAATTTTTTCCCCTGATTATCTCACAATGGGTAGGAAAGGAATTACTTTCCAAAAGAAGATGCCCATCCTGAATTCAGCTTTGCCCATTAAGGGAAATAACTGTGCCTCTGTTCCTGCATTTGCCCTGAGTAATGATACTTGATATTCATCTGCAATATTTTCTCAGATGTGCATTTGAATGGGTAGAGGTAATTTACTCCAATTATCATATGTACAGATAAGGCTAGAATATTGGAAAGTTAACCTCGTTATTCACCCACTTATCAGAACAACTTGTCCCAGATCGTTAAAATCATTTTTCTTTTCTGTACACATTAAGTCATGTTAAGGATTTAATACTTTTTAAAATGTCTTTGCTAGGCAACAATGCTAATCATGTCTTACATTTACATACAGCTTACAATGTGGTAAGATGAGGAACAAAGTCCAAGATAACTTAAATAACCTAAGATCATAGAACATGTAAAGAATAAATAGCCTATTGTTAAATTCTAAATTAACTGGGAGACAATACACTAAGAAATCAATGTGTAGGAAAGTCGTGTATAATCTAGAATATCAGAAATGTTCTCTTGGAGATCATGATTTTTTACATCATGAATTCTTCTTTACATCCTTTTAAATGCACCCCATGTCCCTAGCCACTGCCCCTCAGCACCTGCAGAACAAGGTGGGTACAGCTTACACACATGAGCCCTTCAAATATTTGAAAACAGTTATTAGGTCCCCTGGTAAACTTTCTCCTTTGCCAGCCAAACAGCCCCATTCATTGACTTTTCCTCTGGAGACCCCCTCCTCCTGGTTACTCTCCCCTGAACCCCTAAGGATGTCTACATCTCTTTCTGAACTTTGTGTTCTGCAGAAGCAAACATGCTATTTCGAGTGAAGTTCAATCAAAACTGACAGGGAGAAAAATATCAACTGCTTCATTTTTGATACTCTTAATGCACATTTCCTGCGGGGATTTTTCATATCAAAGTCCCATTCTGGATTCATTGCTGATGTGCTCTGTGAATAACTGCAAGTTTTTCCTCACAGGTGCTGAAGCCAAGCCACATGGCTCACTTGTATGCTTATAAACTCTTTGTTTCTTTTTACAGGCATTAGAGAACATTAAAGTCCTTTTAACGCACTTGTAAGAGTGGCCTAGACATGGCAAGAGAAAAAAACACATGGAACCAAACTCTACATAAAATTCACTGAAGAAAATATAATACCAGTTGTCAAATACTTAAGCCTTAGAATGTTTATCCTATTTAAAGATTTCAGAAAGTTTTTATGATTATTTTTATAGCAAAAGGATACTTTCAAGTGCTTTTTGTCTCCCTACAGGATTTCTAAAGTCATCATTGGGGTACCCTTACAAAATTGACAAAACCAAGCCATATTCTCTAAAAACATGTCCTTTATTATAAAGACTGGTTTTCATTTGATTGGGGGTGGGTAACTGGTATTTTTATCATTTCATCAGGAAGCAAAATTCACACTACATTTTACATGTAGACAGGGATTTGGCAGAATGAATAAAAGAATGGAAGTTTCTCCTAGCAGGAGCCAAGCGTTCACAATCTCCAACAGCAGCTCAAACTGTTTGAATACTGTGTGGGCAGAACAGAAGCCTGTGGGATGGCAATGGGTCAGAGCTGCTTGGCCAAAGTTGAAATAGGAGCCCAAAGTAAAGACAAAGGAGGAGAAGTAGCATATTGAGGTGAGGAAAGTAATAGTTGTCAAAATGATGAAGTTACAGAGTCAAGAGTTAGGAAGTGATGGGAAGTAATAGAGGATGATTTACAGAAGAGGTAGTAGAGTAATTCACAGAAAATTGCTAGAGTAGAACAGAACAATCAAGACCACAGTAGCTAAAAACCACTGTTTCCCAGGAGAAGAATTTTTAATACAGATATTTTCTAATATTGGCTTGATATGAAATTAAGAAATGCTTTACTTTCAGGAATCCTGGCTAAGCGAGCCAAACAGAAGGTCATGTGTCAAGAGGGAAGCAGGATTTCTCAAATTTGGACATTAGAATCATCTGTGGAACTTTAAAAAAGTGGTTTAAATTGAGTTTCATTTCATTCATAGTCTTTAAACTTTAAGTAAAACAAAACCAAAACAAAACAAAACAACCCCAAAACAGTAATGCTTTCTTTTCAGTTTAAAGCTTAACAGGGAGTCATTACTAGACCTATGAAAAATTACCTCTCTAGTTTTATTGAATTTTTCTTGAGGGTTTGAACATTAAGACATTTTCCTTCCCTTGCAACTTCCTTGTAATTTTCATTTTGAATGTTTTATGATGTCACAGTGAACTGCTTCTTCAGTATTTCTATACTGAATCAACAGTTTGATTCCCTATTCAAATGATGTCCCCATTGAGAAAGACGTACTAATTTCAAGATCTGCATGGCTAAACAGTGTCAAGTTCAAATTTCCCACCACTATCAACAGATTGTGGAAAAGAGAAAAATACTGATTAAAATACTAAAATGAAATTACTGGTTGCTGGGAAAAGCATGACTTTCAGAGAAAAATAAGATGCTTTGCATGAAAATATTCCTGTTAAAACATATTTTTAAGAAAATTACACCTTTGTTGCCATATGACTGATGATATAGAATTCACATTTTTTCCTGAACCAAATTTAAATATCAAAGTTTTCTCTGCAATTCTAAGATTGAGATAAAGTTATCTTTAGAATATTCTTGCTTTCAAAAAAAAGGGGGGGGAGACAAAAAGACCAGGAATTCTATTTTTTTATATTTAGAGTACATTTTTAAAGTTTCTCCTTTTGATACTTGTGAAACACTCACCCCCATGTGTACAACTACAATTTCTGATTAGTCAATATTGAATATTGACCTAAAAGTTAAAAATAAATATATTTCAACATTGTAGTGTAGCAAAAAGGGGAACTATTATAGAATTGAGGTATAAAAATAGCAAAAAAACTTCAGCCTGATGAATGTGAAACATGTAATTATTTTCTATATCACTAAGTTTTGCCAAACTGTCCCCCCTTCCCTTTACACTACATAGATTGGTAGCTTGTGTATCCTGGTGACTTTTAAAAAAACAAGCTTGGTCAATTTCATTCGGTGGAGTATTTTCTTTTATCTCCCGAGGATGATCTCTCCCTCTCACAAGAATTTGATTATGACACATCTCTTGGTGTTTGTTTATGTTTTTATCTTTGATCTGGTTATTACAGTACTTCTCTAAACCCAACTATCCTTCCTTCAAGTAGCACATTTTCCATGATAGCTTTCTAAGCATCAAGCTTACCTTTCTCCTCTTAGAATCATGAAACCACAGCCAATGAAAAAGAAAAATGGAAAAGAAGCTTCACTGGTGTGTTAGATATAGTCATCCTCTTATATTTATCATGGCAATCAGATTTAATGACAACCCAAATGTTGTCTAGGAGTTAGTGCCTTGGGAAGGAAAAGGGAATTCACATTTACTGTGGGTTGACTATGTGCAGGTACTTCCTACATGTATTAATCTCACCACCTCTCCACTAGATACCATGCCTGAAAGGATATATTTACGTTATGCCTTACTGAGGACTCCATGAACTAGGAGGATACTTTGATCTGCTGCAGGAAAGAAAAGGTAAATATACCCTAAATCATGGTTGTTGGCAAACTTCCTCAAAACTCACTTGGTCACTATAGGATCATACCACATAGCAAAACAGTTACTAGAAATGATTATAGCATAAGCATGTCTCTACAGCACAATTCTTAGAATCAGGCTTTGCCAGTCCTACAGATGTTTTTCTATGTCAAAAGTAAACTTAAAACATCTGCTTTAAAATCCTTCCAGATGAAAATATCTGTCCTATTCCATAGTTGCTCCTTGTACAAATCTGAAAGAGTTAACAGATACAGGACAGCTAATGCATATGCAAACCATTCACACTCTAGGAATCTAGTGCAACCCTGAATCTTACACACTAGAAAGTTGTATATTCAGTCCCTACAGCCTCTGACGTTAAATTTACATTTTTTTAATGTTATGTCAGTCACCATCATTAGTTTTTGATGTAGTGTTCCATGATTCATTGTTTGTGTATAACACCCAGTGCTCCATGTAATACATGCCCTCCTTAATACCCATCACTGGGCTAATGCATCCCCCACCCCCCTTCCCTCTAAAACCCTCAGTTTGTTTCCCAGAGCCCATAGTCTCTCACGGTTCATCTCCCCCTCAGGTCTCCCCCTCTGATCCCTCCCCCACTTCATTTTTCCCTTCCTTCTCCTAATGTCGTCCATGCTATTCCTATGTTCCACAAATAAGTGAAACCATATGATAATTGTCTTTCTCTGCTTGACTTATTTCACTTAGTATAATCTCCTCCAGTCCCATCCATGTTGATGTAAAAGTTGGGTATTCATCCTTTCGATGGCTGAGTAATATTCCATTGTATATATGGACCACATCTTCTTTATCCATTCATCTGTTGAAGGGCATCTCGGTTCTTTCCACGGTTTGGCTATTGTGGACATTGCTGCTATGAACATTGGGGTGCATATGGCTCTTCTTTTCACTACATCTGTATCTTTGGAGTAGATGCCCAGTAGTGCAATTGCTGGGTCATAGGTAGCTCTATTTTTAACTTTTTGAGGAACCTCCACACTGTTTTCCAAAGTGGCTGAACCAACTTGCACTCCCACCAACAGTGTAAGAAGGTTCCCATTTCTCCACAACCTCTCCAACATTTGTTGTTTCTTGCCTTATCAATTTTTGCCACTCTAACTGGTGTAAGGTGGTATCTAAATTTACATTTTATTGTATAGTCCTTTACTTCTCAAAACACCCCTAAGAAACCATCTTTGAAAGCCATTGCCATAATTGCTATAACGTGTTAAGGTTGATAGGTCTAGTACTCCGTGCACCAGTCATAAAAAGCTCCCATGTGATTCAAGGTTGGAAGACATTCCTCCTGAGGAAGCAGTTCCTTCTCCCCTTATATTCCTCTTTCTAGCTGGGAAACTAGGCAGCCTGGAGATAAGGTTGAAGCTGAATCAAAGAAACTATAATGCTTATTTTTGCAGAGAGATTTTTTCCTTGGCCTCAATTTTCTATTTATATTTAGCCTAGTTGTTTAGAGTTATCTGGAATTACAAATTCCCTTATACCCTATGTTAGGACAGAGGAGTCTGAACATATGTAAATTTAATAAAGGCTAAGCACTCACCAGGTTTATGTAACTGAAGAAACTGTTTATGTTTGACAATTTTTTGAAAGTAAACATTCTAAAAGGCAAACCTAGGTCACTCCTTGGTTACAAGTCTTTCCATGTCTGCCACAGGTTTCAGAATAAAGTCAAAGTTCCTAGGCGTCCAAGTTCTAAAGTCCAGGTTCTTATGGTCACTGGATGCACACACTTCTTGTTAGCTCTTAGTCTCTGCCCTCTAAAGAAAGTTCTACCTCCTGCAGGCTTGTTTTGGGTCTTTTCAGATGTCAAATCCAGTGGTAAGTCAAAGAAAGGACCAGAGAAGGAGAAAGACTCTAAGAACTTAAGAAAACTGAATAAGGAGATGAGAAAAGGGGTGGGTGGGGATGGGGATGAGGGCAGGGGAGGGGAAGGAGAGAGAGGGAAAAGAAATAGATGAAGGCTGGTGCCAGGAAAAAAACTGGAGAATGAGAGATGCAGGGCCAGGCTGGAGGTGCTCAAAAAATAGGAATTGGGGTTGGGACAGATGAGGATTTTAGTGTTATTTTGAGAAACACAGTAGAAATCAGAACTACTTAATGCCCTTCGGTGATTAGACTGAGCTTTGTTACATGCCACTCCATAAAGAAACTGGGCTGTGTGGGACCCTGGGTTCTGTTCACACTATACAAGTAAAACACACAAACCTTCTATTAATTTGGCCACTAGGACTCCCCCTAAGCCCCACCCCACAGTTACCCTGGCTCCAAGAGTTGCCTGCAGTTTATAGAACCCATGTTTTTCTCGCATCAGAGTCTCTGCACTTCTCAAACATTGCTCTACCTAGAGCATTCACTGTCACCCCTCTTTTATACTAGGCTAAAGCCTATAGCTTCTTCAAAACCAGTTTAAGTATTCATCCTACAGGAAGCCTTCCTTCCCACCCCTTCTATACTCTCAGATCTGAGAGATGATACACAGAGAAAGAACTGTCTGCTCTATTAGTCTGTTTACTTCAGTTTCTCCCATCAAAGTTCCATGAGGGTAAAACAGTGAGAGCAAGAATATGAACAATGTTTAAAGTGAAAGCAAGAAAAACAAAAACACATTGTATCAAGAACTCAGGATGGTTATAAAATTAAGCCTTCTTTCACAAAATACACTAGCAGAAAATGATTCTTGCTGAGGTTTTCTGGTTTATAGTAAAATGGGATTTATACCACCAAGGCTTTGAAGATGTAGGGCACATATGAAATCTCCAAAATATTATCTTAATTCCTAAGCAAACTTCCAAAGATGTAAATGAGAGTAAACACAGAGGCTGCTTTGATTAAATATCTGGAATTTTAAAACTGATCTGAAATACATAAAGACTACTCATAAAGAAATACATAAAAATATTTTAAAAGACTTTCAGACAAGATGGTGGTATGGTAACAGTTATCCAAAATCCTTCCTAGAAACTGAGCTAAATCCTAAAGGAAAAATAAGAATAGGGAAAAATCCTACCTTGGAGTTCACATTGGTCAAACTCCAGAAGCAGTTAGTGAATCTAATTAGCTTCAGCAGCAAGAGTTTGTACAGGATATTAGATGGGTATCAGAATCATTTGAAAACTGAATCAGCAGGTAAGTTTTCAGAAATGACAGAAAATCGCACTGCAGAACCGAGCTAGGAAGGAAATGCAGCTTTGTCATCAGGCACCTACCTGCAAAACTTGAAGCTGACACTCCCTAATCAGGAAGCCACCACAAAACTGGGTACCCCAGCATGACATTTGCCAGCAGAGGTCAGAACAGCCAGCACCTCACGCCTCTCTTCCAAATAACATGCAAGTGCATCTGAATGATAAACCTAAGTCCCATTTAGAAATCCAGCTGAGACTATCTATGAAATGTATTTATTTTTTCAGCTCTTGCACACAGAAAGGCACACTCAAAATAGAGGGAAAGAGATCCTGAAAGCCAGTCCCCCAGATCACACACAAGCATGTGGGTGCCTCCTCAACATAGCATGGTAAAGCCTCAAGGATTTTTCCTGCATATAACGAAGGTATTAGCTTGAAGGGCTCAACATATGCATAATTCCCCTTCCCCAAGAGTAGTAATGGGACACAGGGAAGAACTAAGGAAATCCAAGGGGGGGGGAAACAAAACCAAAAACAAATACTCCTAAATTAGAGGTGATAGGGTTAGAGGTGAGCCTAGCACTTCTCCGCTTGGTGTCCTATCACCAGGACAACATCTCATTCAGAGAGGAGCCCTGGTCATACCAAATAAAAACCTGCAATGGAAGGTCTTCTGATCTTGTTTCTCACCCACATAGCAAAATTTTCCGACTGGACGTACACCCTCCTAAAGTATAAGAGCGTTCTATATTTCTACCAACAAGGTAGGGCTGGCTCTGGTAGCATTATATTCCTGGATTATAAGAAATGTGGCCTTAGGCCTTACTGTAGCAGTTCCAAGTAACCAAACTATAGAAATCATGTTTTCCAGTAGATGTATTTATCCTCATCTGCACACCCCTCAGACTGATAAATCAATGAAAATGTAACAGAATTCAGTTAAACACCTTAACGTCTAAAAGGAAAAGGCCACCAATGGCCCTGTAAATACTATTTGGAGGAAATGGGAGTCAGCAACAGATCTGCTCCAGCTCTGTAATGAACACATAGAGAGAAGCAGCCAAACTGAAGGGGGGGGGGGGGGGGGGAGTCAAACATTTACATCACCCGCAGTGAAATTAAAGAAAATTAATGGGACCAAAGATACAGAGAGAATATACAAGACCAGAGACAAAAAGAACACTAACATTAAATGAAAAAAATAACAATGTAATAGTACAGTGACATTTTAAATGGCACTAGAAACAGCAAAGATCAGATCCAACAACAGAAAATAAACAGCAGGGAAACTTTCACAGTTAGATTAAAAAGATAACAGCAAATGAAGTAGGTAAAATATATGAAAAACAGCCTAGATATTTAATATGTGAATGAGTATTAGTTTAATAAATGTTTTTGGACATCTTTGTACTTGACTTAAAACAAAATGTAGGACATACAAAGATAGAATATTTTCCTAAACTGAGGAAAGATTCAAGCAGATCAAAAGGGCTCTCAATCTACTAAGAAAAGTAGCAAAATAATGAACACTTGGTTATATCATGGGGAGATATTGGGGCAGGGGGCTGGATTGGGGGGAATGAGGCTGTCCCTGAGGTTTTCATTTTATTTTATTTCATTTTAGTTTTAGTTTTTAGATTTTTGTTTATTTGAGAGAGAGAGTTCGAGTAAGTCAGTGAGAGTGAGGGAGTGAGAGAGAGAGCACGCAAGAACAGTGGGGAGGAGCAGAGGGAAAAGGATAAGCAGGTTCTCCACTGAGCAGGAAGCCCCACTCAGGGCTCGATCCCAGAACCCTGGGATCATGACCTGAGCCAAAGTTAGATGCTTAACCAACTGAACCACCCAGGCACCCCATCCCTGAGCTTTTTAATGAGCTAAATAGATACAGGAAACAATGGGGCACTTTGTATGAAAATTTCAGGGAAAAAATTGTGAGCCAAGAATGTGGAATCTAGGGCTCCTGGGTGGCTCAGTTGGTTGAGCGACTGCCTTCGGCTCAGGTCATGATCCTGGAGTCCCTGGATCGAGTCCCGCATCGGGCTCCCTTCTCGGCGAGGAGCCTGCTTCTCCCTCTAACCCTCCCCCCTCTCATGTACTCTCTCATTCTCGCTCTCTCAAATAAATAAATAAATCTTTAAAAAAAAAAAAAAGAATGTGGAATCTAAAACACAGAAAGAACAACAAAAACCAGAAGCAGACTCAAATACAGAGAATTGGTGTTTGTCAGAGGGGTGGGGGTGAGGGATGGGCAACATAGGTGAAGGGCTTTAAGAGTACAAACTTCCAGTTACAAGAAATAAGTCACAGGGATGAAGAGTACAGCATAGAGACTATAGTCAATGACATTGTAATAATGTTGTCTGGTGACAAATGGTAACCATGTATCTTAGTGAGCTTCCTATAATGTATAGAATTGTCAAATCACTATGTTGTACACTTGCAACTAATATGACCTTGTATGTCAATTATACTTAAAAGAATTCTGTGGTACTGAAATCAGTTATTCACATATAAAGGCAAAAATATCCCCAGATATACTTCCTCAAATTTTTTGCATACCACTCTTGCAATCTTCCTGAAACTATATCAGTCAACCCACCAACTCAGTAAGATATAGATTTCAAAAATAGATAAAATGTGATATTAAAAAGAGGCAAGTCAGAGAACACTTCAAAAAATTAGCTCCAAACATGGAGCTTTTGTAGCCACATAGGAGTATGGGGGAACACGATCCTTAATTTTCTTTTCAGTAAACTGGGGAAACATTTTCCTTAAAGTCTAAGATATTTTTAACCCATTCACTCCTCATACTAAGCAGGTTGGCATTCATCTTCATAATTACCACCTCGTGAATACATAGCTGCTACCAGGACAGACGTCATTCCTTACACATCCATGAAGGACAAGAGGGTGAAAAAGAGCCCTTTCTGATACACAGGTCTCTCTTTTTAATCAAAAATTCTTGGGGTGCCCAGGTGGCTGAGTCAGTTGAGCATCTGACTTGATTTCAGCTCAGATCATGATCTCAGGGTCCTGAGATGGCTCTGTGCTGGGAGAGGAGCCTACTCTCCCTCTGCCCATCTCCCCTCCCACTCTCACTCTAAAAAATAAACTTTCCCAGGAGTTCCCCAATAATATCTCCTTATATCTTATTGGTCAGAACTAGGCCACATATCCTTTCTAATGGAATAGAAGCTAAGAAAATATTTGTCACTTTCAGGCTTTATCATAGATGATCTCAGAGTTGAAAAGAAGGTTGTGAGCCAAGACTATAGTGTCCACCATCAGATAAACATAATTATAGTCATTGTAAAGTTCGGCAAAACATCTGTATGTTAGTTCTTGAAAGATTTTTTTTTAATTACATCCAGGCAAAACTCAGGATATACCAACAACAATAAAAAAGGGGGGGCTTACAGGGGTGGATGGGAAAGTGTGGAGGTCATGGCAAACATTAAAACTTAAAAGTAAAATAGTGCCTCCCTCCTGATGAGTCCCTTTCCTTTGTTGATGGGGAGACCTAGATACACCAGAAGGTGTAATCCTCATCCTTGGAAATGCTTAAGGGATAGGACCATTATCTAGACCATATACCAAGACCCCTCCTGTCAGCTCAGCATCTCGCCTGACTCCCCACCCTCACTCTTCCCTCAGGCAGCACCAAAACAAAATCACCACTTATGTAAGAACTTCAGACATGGAGCTTACACTGTTCATCAGTTTTTCACAAATACCACAAGCAAGTGAGCTTCCTATGGAGGGGGAGGTGGTATAGAGTGGGGAAAGAAGAGGAAACATTGACTGCCTTCAGCACAGAAGACCCATTAAGCAGGCAGTTCGGGAGGACACAAGCAGAAGCCTTCTAGGAAATGGAATTCTTTCCCAGCTGACACCTGTTTAACAGGGTAATTTTCTGGAGAAAACACCACCCTCACCCTCTCACCGCCCCCTCCCCTGCTCTGAACACTTAAAAACCATCTGTTTATCCATAGGGAGCCTGACCTAAGGTTTATTCCTCGCTCTTTCCACTGCATGAAAATTCACTGAGAATGCCCCAAGGGCAGCCCAGAAGCTCAATCACATCCCTGTCTAGCATGGTCAGCAACTGCAGGAGTTCCTCACTTTCCCTGAGAACTACTGCCTCCTGCTTCTCAAGATTATTCACCACCTGTGAAACAACTCTCCCTCTTTTCTACAAGATGGAACAGGACAGAAAGGGAAACAAAAGCTCAAAACTCACCAAAACATTCCAGCTCATTTCTGCCAAAAGCCTTTACACCCTGACCTCCCCACGTGCTTTTCCCTCCCTCCTTACCTGCTATTTATTTTCCATGTGGTCTGCCTCCCATCTGACCACTTCAGGTTGTTGAGAAGGTCCGTCTCTGATGGAGATAAAGGAAAGGGAGGGTGCATAGGTGCTATAGATGGTAAGGAGATTTCCCCTGGGAACACTTCCCTCCACCTCCAGAAACTTGCTTCCCTGGTGGTTCCACCATTCCCCAGCATCTGCCACACCTGCTCCAGGAGCTTCTACAGCTCCTTCGCCTTCTTTTGCAGCTCATACACTGCACCTTCCACTCATTAGCAACTGCTAGAGGAGGTCATCCAGAGGATGGGACCACCGGTTGACCTACAACCTGAACGCAGTCAATAGGAGTCTCCTAACCCGCACCACCCCCGTCCTTGAAATGCATATTTTGCCCACCGTTCCAACTGTGAGAATGGTTTCAAGGATGCAGTCTTGAGAGAGCAATGTGTTATTGATATTATCGGAAGAGTATAGGCCACTAAACTTTCTAACTATATAAACTTTTAAGATTTGGAGGGAGACCGTAGAGATCTACTCCTGCTGCAGCCCGCCCGGACAATCCTATGTGAGTTTCCTTGATTACCAGTCTCCGTGCTCTCCCTCTTTCTTCTGTCTCCCCTTGCCCTCCGCTAAAAGGGACCAGTTTGTGAACCAGCAGCAACTGTTGCAGTTTCTTCACCTGGTGGGGCAGAGGGGACCAATGAGCAGGAAAGGAACACATGACTCCCAGAGCCACCAGCCAGGAGAAATAAACCAGACCCCACACAAATGGAGAAAAAGAATAGGACCTTCCCCATACAAGTGTGGAAGACACAGATATGACAAGCATGCCATACCTCCCTGCCCGCTGAAGCCAAGGCCTGGTACTCTACCTCCTGCCCAGCCTCACCCAGGTCACAACAGGCCCTTGTTCAATTC
>NC_058404.1:117614914-117651052 GCF_002201575.2 Neomonachus schauinslandi | reverse complement strand
GGTGATATTGTTGTGCTGATGAAGAAAACACACTTTGAGAACCACTGCTCCAAGCTACCCGGCGTTCTTTTGCCTTCCTATCTTCCTCCTTTCAGATTCTAAGCACCTTTCATTGTCAGGAAATGATTCTAAGCACTTTAACTCCTTTCTGTACCCACTCTATCTTATTCTAAACCTTAAGCAAGTGATAAGACAGTTAGTTGCTCAACCACCCTTGAAGGCTGTTTTGTAGAGCAGTTAAAAATGAACAAGGTCTCAGGGTGCCTGGGTGGCTCAGTCTGTTAACCACCCGCCTTCAGGTCATGACTTTGGGGTCCTGGGATCACGCTCTCTGCTCAGTGGGGAGTCGGCATCTCCCTCCTTCTGATCTCTCTCACTCTCTCTAAAATTAAGTCTTAAAAAAAAAATGAATGAGGTCTGATGATAGCTGCATTCGAGTCTTGCTTCTGCTGTTTACAAACTATGACCTCAGCCAGTGACTTCTGAGCCTCTCCATTCCAAGTGCTTTACCTAGTGCTCTCTATACAGCATGTGCCTCATCATTTTTAGCATTATTGTCAGAGAAATTTTTTCAGGTAAGATGTGCTTCCCTCAGTCTTCATTATGCACCCTCATTTAATCTATCCAACAGTCCCATTGGAGTCAGTCAATGGTATGGTTTTTGAAGATGCCCAGGTGATTCCAATGCATAAGTTTTCAAAACCACAAGGTAGACTGTAATCATTTCCCATCTCCACCAGGTGAAGAGAATCCCTGCCATTTTGCCTCCCCTTGAGCACCCACCACAACATGGAACATCAGGGACTTCATGCCCAAAGGATCCACCACACCTACTCTGTCGTCTCTTATGTGGAGCACACCCTGTCCAAATTTCTGAATTCTGCTCCTCTGATTCTGCTCTGAGATCCTGGAGTTTCAAAGTGGTCCATCCCCCCAGAGTAACCCCCTCCCAATGAAGTGCAGAAAGCCCAGGGAACAGGGAAGTTTTTATCCCCTTGCTGAGTCATGACCACCTTATGCCTATGAGAGATAGGAATATAGAAGCAGCCAAGGTTACTAGTTACAAAGAGCACCACTACCATCTCAACCCCTTCACCTCAACGGAGCAGAACTCTCCATTCATTCCCTGGATTCAGGGAAAAGCATCTGATCAGGGTAAGCTGGACCTAGCTGAGCACTAGCAACAGTTGAGCAGGAAAGTGTAGGTGTCTGGTAGTGGGGAAAAAAATAAATACCAAGTAGACGCAGGGGAGGGGGTCCTTTAAGGGTTAGGTTATCAATGAGGTATAGGAATCATACCCACAGAGCAGAAAATCCATGTCAGCCAGTGTCAGGGAGATCGAAACTAAGTAATGGGAAAGCCCCAATTACTAGCTGGGATCAGAAAGTCTTCCTTATGGGGTTCCATGACGCTCTCTGAAAGGAGGCAAGTGCTGGATGAAGCTCGATTTCCTCCAGCTTTTTGCGAACCAACATAATTCCAAAAGGAGGCCAGAGCCTACCCAAGCACTGCTTCCTGAAATTCAAGTAGAGTTTCCCTCTCCTTCTCTCTTAATGAGGTTTTTTTAAACCAGGAAATACTTCAAGGATCAGATAGTCAGACCTTTTCTTTGACTAAGGAAAAGGAATCAGTCACAATAAGTGGCAAAGCCAGAAATGAGTTCCAGTGTTTTAATTTCAAGTTAATTTTTCCCACTGTACCATATTTCCTTAGTCTCTAATTCATCTTCCACCATCTCTATAATCTACACATTTCCCAGCCAGTCAGCCAAGCCAAAGAATGAATTCTTACCCATTGTAGCCAGTCTCAAAAAGTCCAATTTCCCAAAACAACTTTGAGTCCGATTTTCTTTCTTATTGGACAGTCTTGATTTCTTCAAAGAGAAAAAGAATGAAGAAAAGAAAGAAACTGAAGAAATCATATAAGAGGAAAGTAGCAGGAGTAGCTGGTTAGTGGCATTCTACCTTACAAATTCCTAGGATTTCAGCATGGAGCCTCTAGGGCCAGCCAAGTTATTCACTAGTTCTCAATTTTGGCTCCACATTAGATATGCTTGGGGAGGTTTTAAGATCCCCTGTACCCAGACCAATTAAATCAGAATCTCTGAGCAGGAAACCCAGACAGCAGGATTGTTAAGGTTTCCCAGGTGATTCCAATGTGTAGAATCCCTGCTCTAACAAGCCGTATGTTAACTCCACATCCATATTCTAAGGCTGCTCAGCTGGGGTAAAAGCTTTCTGGGTGGGAAACAGCTGTGGATGGGAGAGGGCAGTTCTTTGGCAGCAATGTAAATAGTTAAGCAGCCACCTAGTAGAGAATAAAGTCACACTAAAATTTTAAAATAAAGCCTCTAATTTTATTGGATCAAATTTTGCTTTTCTTCTAGATTTTTTCTCCTTTCATTTCATAAAATTATAAAGTTCAGACCTGTACCCCTGAAACAAATAATACATTATATGTTAATAAAAAAATTTTTAAAAATTATAGAGCTAAAGCAATAATGTTAATGAGATCAATACTGTTGATCATTAGGGGTGGATGTCATACCTTTTCTCAACAGGCTTCAGTGAACCTGTGGAGCTAAAATAAATTATGTTTGCTCCCTCCATCTGTCTGCTAAGCTGCCTGCCTGACCCGTTGGTTCTTCTTTTCTATTCCCCCAGACGAGCTCTTCCCCTTATGAAGTCCTACCTAAGGGATCATCTGTATGGAAGAAATCTGGGAAGGCTTTCTAAAAGAAGCATTTACCTGGCTAGCATTTATCTATTACCACCTCAAAAAACAAACAGCTTGTATGTTAATTGGCCGGCCAGGACCTAGATAGTAGAAAAGAATTGGGAAAGCAGTTCACAGGAAGGAGAAAACACAGAGAGGTAAGACACATTAATGTATGTACCGGCTGCCCAGGGTATTACTCTAGAACCACTCAAATATATTGCTGAGAATTTCTCTTTGATTCCATGTAAGCAAATGAGACTGTGACTCAGATGTGTCTTTATAAATGAGTTAGAGGCAGCATGATGTAATGAAGATAGCAGGACGTGACATCAGATTCAAATCTGATCTCTGTCACTCATTAGCTATCACTATTTATGTCCACAGGAGAAGCTTTTCAATCTCCCTTAGCCTCAAACTACTCACCTGTAAAATAGGGATAATATCTCCCTCACAGCGTTGTTTTAAAGATTAGTGTTCTTGTATATAAGTACTTGGTATGGCGAATGGAAATAATAGGCATTCAATAAATAATTGTGGCAACAAGAGGAATAATCATAGCAATTATATTTGCAGTCATTATTATTAGCTGTTATCAGCACATACCAACAGAGAAATTGTTAGCTTATATCCCAAATCAAAAGCTCTCACTTTAGGGGCGCCTGGGTGGCTCAGTCGGTTAAACATCCAACTGTTGGTTTCGGCTCAGGTCGTGATCTTGGAGTTGTGGGATCGGTTTGGCTCTGCACTCAGCGCAGAGGCCACTTGAGATTCTTTCCCCCTTTCCCTCCTCCTCTGCTCTTCCCCTGCTTTTTCTCTCTCTCTCAAATAAATAAAATCTTTTAAAGAAAAAGCTCTCACTTTATTGTTTTGAGATATTTATTTTGTGAAAACTTGACATGAGAAATATTCCTAGGCATGCAACTGAAGCTTATTTTGAACAAAATAATGTCCTTTTAATTTTTAGTTCTAAGGTACTTACTCAATGTCCTTAATAATAATAGTGTCCTTTAATAATGTCCTTTAATAATGTCCTTTTAATTTTTAGTTCTAAGGTACTTACTCAATCCTTAAATCAAGGAGACCAGGTTAACCAAATGATCTCTGGTTTTAAAAGCAATGAGAAAACAAGAGATCAATTCTATAAAGAATACAGTATACAGAAATGGAGAAATGAGTGCAAAATGAAAGATTGTGAAATCAAGAGAGACATCGTGCCAAATATATGAAGAAATAACTCATTCCTTAGCAGAGTATTTATTAAGGAAAATAATGACCAAACACAATCTTGGCAAGAAAAACCTACTAGTTGTGAGTGTATTGGGCAAATTATCAAGAGATGCATAAATTATTTTCTAGATCAAAGAAAACCATTAAATACCTGTGTGGCCTTAGGAATGTTTCTTAATCTCACTGAGCATCAGTTTCCTCATCAGTAAAATTGTGATGATAATAATAAGTCATTTTGTGTGTGGAATTAATGAGTTGGTGGTACACATAAAGCTCTTCATATATCCCCTATTGCTGTGTTGGCTATCATTTTTATCTCTGAAGCTAGGATTAAAGTGATTTAGTAGAAGAATTTGAAGACCTATCAGAAAACAATGATCTGGATAATTTCTAATACCTGAGCCTCCCACAAGATTAGAGTGAAGTTTCGAATACATCACATGGGATCCTCACTTATTCTTAGTTTGTCAAGTAGGAATTACTAAATGTACGAAGGTACCTAACAGGAGTTTTGGGTCTTAATCAAGCAGACTAGTTATGTTAAGTTATGTTACCACTTTTATTTTTCCTACAAAATTTTGACCAGAAAGCTGTGTTAACAAAGAATTTTTAATTCCTAACAGTAGGAGATCCCTTTCTAATTGGTTACCAAGCTAGCCTTGTCATATCTCTGAACAACATTTGGGGAATGTGTGGGAAGTAAAGGGGAAAAAGCACACCAAGAATATGCTAGAATGCAAGCTGCCTGTATGGGGCACTCATCCTGAGGCAATGACACAGCAGTCTTTGCAAAGAGCATGGCAAGCCTCTCTTTCTTACTCATTTATTCATCAAATATTTCTTAAGCACTTAGGACCAACAAGCAACCCAAAATTTCATTGGTTTTATACTACGTGATTTAGGTCTCATACACAAAGTCTGATCAGATATTCCTGGTCAGCAGCTTACATGCAAGTGAGGTCAAAATCCCACAGATTTCCATTAGTGACTCTGCCTTGTCCTAGAATCTCTTCAGAATCTTCTGCTGGATGTTCTACCCTCAGCCAGACAACAGGCAAAAAGAAAGAGACCTTGGGAAATGGAGTGCCTGATGCGTAACAACCTCAGCTCAGAATAGAAACACATCACTTCTGTCCAAAGTGTGTTAGCAAGAACTAGTTACATGGTCCCACTTAGATGCAAGGGAAGCTGGGGAAAGTAGCTAGGTAGCCACTTCCCAGAAACAACTCCATGCTATGGAAGGGGAGTGGGATTCTGTGTTGCTCAGCGAGCTATCACTGCCATAAGCGCCCAGGTGCTGAGGACAGACCAATTTAAAAAGATAAAAGTCCCTTTCATCTTGGAACTTAGAGTCTAGTTCACTCTCACTCTGATAAGAGGCTCCCTCCTAAAGTCTCAGTGCACTGAATTGCCTTTTATCAATTTTACCCTCATCTCTGTCTACACTGTAGAACTACAGGTCCCAGAATCCCTTTCTAGTATCATTCAGGGTTAGATTCTGCCAATGAGGTATTCACAAAGATTTTAAAAAGAAGCCATTTTTCTCAGCAGCAGCTGTTTGCAGACCGATGAGATCACTGTTGGCAGCACTCCTTAGCTTTCAGCGCTTCTCCCAGGAATCACTTGCTATAAGTAAGCAACTGATATCATCAGCAGAAACTTCCAGGGGCTCCAGCCATCCTCCTGAGAATAACCCACTTCAGTACTCCATGCCACTAGGATCATTGATAGTGGCCCTCATGCAACCCTTTCAAATTTGCGGAAAAATAAGCTTCCAGACCTCTCCCACAGCAATTCCAGTGTTTTGAATTAATTTTCTTCCTACCCAAAATACTAGAGTGACTTCTGTTTTCTGGCAAAATCTGAACACACTCAGGATTAAAATGTTTAGTACACTTACTCAGTAATTCAAAAAAATATTTCCCGGTGCGTGTTATATGCTAGGTCCTATGCTAGATACTAGAGAATACAATTTGACAAGATAAGTAGATTAACTTCTGCCTACATTGTACTTATTTGTAATAAACTCAGTTAAAAATACATATATATATATATATATATATATATATACACACACACTGGTTTATACACAACACCATATATATACACACACACATACCATCAAGTTGGAAAGGAAAAAAGAAAATCAAGAATAACTCAATGATGCTTTACTCATCAAAAGAAATTTGGTAAAATCCTTGGAAGTATGTGATTAATTAAACATCTTTAATTCCTCTGAATTATAATGATATGACATATCACAACAGGGGTCACAATTTGTCAAGGTCACAATAAGTATCTTCCAAAGGCAAGAAACCCTACTTTGTTTTTATGTATAGGACAAAATATTGCATACTGGCTATATTGCTCAAGGATTTGGGTCATCAATAAAATGGAAAACAATTGACTAGAAAAGCAATTTTTTTTAAAAAAATCGTAAATGTTGGAATTTTACAGTAAAATTCATTAGAGAAGCAGGATCAAGTAAAGCAGAATAGATCATTGTTCTGGGTAATTCTGGTCAAGAAAATATGGTGTCTGTGCTCTTCTGATGTATTAATTTGTCAGTCAATGGTTAAAATGCTTATTTTGTATTCCATATACTAATCTAGGTTAGGGAAAGACCATCAATATTCACTATTGGGATATGTAATAATTGTATGAAAATTATAAAGTATAACTATCATGTGTCCCTTTTTCCTTCAGTGTCAGTACTAATGTGAACATAGCTAACAATAATTAATATTCTATTAGTGGCTTGTAAGTAGAAAAAAAAAAATCATGGGTAGGAAATCATCAGGCTCCATCCTAACCACAACTAAGACAAACTAAATGTTTATAAAATCTGCTTAGCTCTTTATTCAGTCTTCAGAAATAGGACTCTTAATTTACCTGTTCCCATCCTCTGAATATAATCAAGGAGATCTCTTGTAAGCTCTGTTCAGGACTTCAAGGCTCGGCATCTGGCTAGTCTAGTTGCTTGCCCTATAATATTAATGCTCAGAATCAGAGACCAGCCTTGTTCTTTATAAACAAGCTTCTACCATACATTTATTCACTCAACAAATATTGATTGAACGCATAATGTGTGTTGGGCCCTGGAGATATAACCAAAGATGACATATATGATCCCTATCCCAATTGAATCTGGGGCTGAGTGATGAAGTTACAAAGAGGAGGTAGAATGTACATGGAAGGAAGTATAAGGGCAACTAATTCAAACTTGACAGTTTTGAGAACACTTCCTAAAATAAATGCCTTTTAACTACAACCTTAATGATGCTTAAAAAATTGGGGCGCCTGGTGGCTCAGTTGGTTGGGCAGCTGCTTTCAGCTCCGGTTATGATCCTGGAGTCCAGGGATCAAGTCCCACATCGGGTTCCTTGCTCATCCGGGAGTCTGCTTCTCCCTCTAACCCTCCCCCCTCTCATGCTCTCTCTCTCTCTCTCATTCTCTCTCTCAAATAAAAAAATAAATAAAATCTTTTTTTTTAAAAAAAAAAGTTATCCTGGCACAGAAGAGAGGTAAAATTATCTGGCAGAAGGAACAATGTTGAGAAACCTGGAAGTGAGAGAGACCATGGCAGATACTCTATTGGGGGAACTGGAAAGAGTTCAATATAGCTGGATTTTAAATCATAATGTTGGGCGATGAGGTCAGAGAATTAAGGAATAGATTTTATAGGAACTGGTAGACCACGTTAGAGAGTTTGAACTTTAAGAGCAATTTGGAGCTCTTGAAAGGTATAAACTAGGGGAACAGTAGGCTCAATTTTGCATTTTGGAAATTCCATTCTGACTGCCATATGGAGAATGGAAAGGAAGGGAAGAAAGATGGAAGGAGGAGGAAGATCCATATAAAAGATTATTGTCATAATTCAAGCATGAAAGTATGGTAGTTTAATCCATGGCACTGAGTTTTTCTCTGGATTTACCGACTACTATAGTGTTTCATTTAGAATTGGTTTCCCGACTTACTCCTCACAGTCCCTTCTAGATGTTAAAGTTCTACTCCAAGTTAGTCGTAATAGCTGCACTTCTACATGATACCAAATGTGCTTGAAAGTAATTGATTGCCAGGGTGTCCCTCTACTGATTGCCTTAATCATGTGTTTGCCAACTGTGGAATGCTACACTCACCTACTGGGAAATGTAGTTCTTGTCTACTGCCAATCTTTCCCTAAATAACTCCTACTTAATTACTCCCTATTTTCTGATGCTGAGACCTTTCAATTTGATGTCTTTCCTCTATGAAAATGTGTTCTTTACCATGGCTTTACCAGGTTGTCCTCTTCTTCCTATGATCTAAGCTCCAATTGAAATACTAGCAATATCATGGACTCTAAAATACGCTGACAAAGATCTTAGAATTTTGAACTTGCCCCCTCCTAGAGTCCTTACACTGCACTCTAGTGTCACAGAAATTTCTTCAGCTTGTATTTAATAGCTATTTGATATGAATAGGCATTTTTTTAAAGTTTTTATTTTAATTTCAGTTAGTTGACATACAGTGTAATATTAGTTTCAGGTGTACAATGTGCTGATTCAACACTTTCGTACACCTGGTGTTCATCCCAGCAAGTGTGCTCCGTAATCCCCATCACCTATTTAACCCATCCCCCCAACAACCTCCGCTCAGGCATCCATCAGTTTGTTCTCAATAGGTAAGAGTCTGTTTTTTGGTTTGCCTCTCTCTCTCTCTCTTTTTCCCTTTGTTCATTTGTTTCTTGAATTGCACAGATGAGTGAAACATATGGTATTTGTCTTGACTGACTTATCTCACCTAGTATAATACTCTCTAGCCCCATCCATGGCATTGCAAATGTCAAGATTTCATTCTTTTATGTGGTTGAGTAATATTCCATTATATATACCACATCTTTATCCACTCATCAGTTGATGAACACTTGGGCTGTTTCCATAATTTGGCTATTGTAGATAATGCTGCTATAAACATCAGGAAACGTGTCCCTTTGAATTAGTATTTTTGTATTCTGTGGGTAAATATCTAGTAGTAAGATTGCTGGATAATAGAGTGGTTCTATTTTTAACTTTGTGAGGAAACTCCATACTGTTTTCCAAAGTGGATATACCAGTTTGCATTCCCTCTAACAGTGTAAGAGCTTTCCCCTTTATCCACATCCTTGCCAACACCTATTGTTTCTTGTGTTGTTGATTTTAGCCATTCTGATAGGTGTGAGGTGATAGCTCAATGTGCTTTTGGTTTGCGTTTCCCTGATGATAAATGATGCTGAGTATCTTTTCATCTGTCTGTTGGCCATCTGTATGTCTTCTTTGGAAAAATGTCTTTTCATGTCTTCTGCCCATTTTTTAATAGGATTATTCATTTTGAGGGGTGATGAGTTTCATAAATTCTTTATATATTTTGGATACCAACCATTTATCAGATAAGGCATGTTTATCTTTAAATATTATGAGAGCAATTATAACTTTACAGGTACATTGATTCATTCATTCAGTAGTCATTGAAGTTCAGCCCTATGGTTAGAATCTGGCTAACCCCTAGAAAGGATATGAAATGTTGAATGGCAAATAATTCTTCTTTCCAAGAAGCTAAAAAGCCAGTAGGGAAACCAAAAAATATGAACACTGAATATTTATGTAATAATATATTTAATTATCTCAAGATGATAGATATCAATTTAATGTGAATGCTTACTATGTGCCAGGCTCTGTGCCAAACACATGATATGTCCTATATTTTTCAATTATTATAATAATCATTCAAAGCAGGTGTTATTCTAATTTTTTAAGTTAGGAAATAAGACTCAGGGAAGTTAAGTGACTCACCCACGATTACACAGAGGGTAAGTGGTAAAAATGGATTCAATCCCAAGCCTGTTTTATGACCAGGGATTTGCTTTTTACTCATATGCTATGGGTACTTGCCTTCTAATGCCCAAGAATCATTACATATCCCATTCTAAAACCCATTATGTTCACTTAAAATATATTCTGGAAAGGAATGTGGTGGAATAAACCAAGAAAAGGATGGCAGAATGCTTTCAACTTTTATGGTAACTCCAATATATTTATTGTGGCTGACTGGAACTCTGTCTTAAGATGAGTTATATGAGTTGAAATAACCTATAAAAGTATTCTGAGGCCGCACTTGAGCTCTGTGGGAAAGAGCATCATCTTTAATTTGTGATGTCTGCCCTAAAGTCAGAATAGAGAAGTTGTGATTATAGTACCAAGTTAGTAGCTATCCTGTGCAAGGAAGTCTATAAGACAGCAGCCATATGATTGCCTAATAACAGTGAGGACTCAAATGAATTTTGCTATCTTATATCTGTCCTGACCAGCATCTTACATTTCTACAGCTTCACCACATTTGAATCCAGAAATCCGGGGCGGGGGCGGGGGGGATGTAAAAGAAAACTGGGAAAGAATTATAGACCAAACCTGCTTTTTCTAAAACGGTAGCCCCCAGCTAGATGTGGCTTTTGAGCACTTAAAATCTGCCGAGAATGACTGAGAAACTGACATTTTTATTTCACTTAACTTGAACTAATTTCAGTTTGAGTTAAAATGCTGGACACTATATTTGGTTATTGAAAATGTTTAAATATGTTTAGGATAAGTTGGATATATGAGTCTACTTTTTAACCATTTTATAAAATCTAGAAACAGATCAAATAATTTCAATGAATATTAAAATGTGCTATAAGTATAAAATACACACTGGATTTTGAATATTAATCCCACAAAAAAAAATGTGAGCTATTTAACTGATAATTATTATACTGGTCATATGTTGACTCTTTTGGATATATTAGGTTAACTCAAATATATTCAAATCAATTTCACCTGTTTTTACCTTCTTAAAGCAGTTACTAGAAAACTTAAAATTGCGTGTGAGACTCACATTTTATTTCTCTTAGACAACATTGGACACTACAGAAGATCACAAGGACAGGGAAGGGGAGGGTGAGAGTAAGTAGGTATTGAATTAATTGAACATTCAGGTAGGTGGTTGTTCTAGATCAGTGTTTCTTGGCCTTTTTTTTTTCTTTTATAATTCCTTAAGGTGTCTTTTAGACTTTTTATGTTGTTGTGGCTGTCACTCCCGCAAGAAATTTAAATAAAAAATATACTATATATCTGCTTATGTACTATGGCTCTTTAGAGGACCACAAACCATTCAAATATGCAAGATGTTCTTGCCCAGCTTATATTTAACAGCTTTCCCCTTTGGGAGTGATATTTCTCCCATAGAAGATTCACGTTTTAGGGGAATTGGGAAGGGTTAAGTGACTAGAAGTCCTCGTGAGGATAGAATGAATCTTTAGGTAGTGTGAGGCGATGACAAATAAGGTATCATGAGTTAACTGAAAAAGAACTAAGTTGAAGAACAATGAGGCAGAGGTACCAAAATGAGGATCTGGTGCAGACTATGAATTATTAGTAACCACAATTATCCAACACATTTTTTGTCTGTACCTTTAGACTGTAGATTTTTCTAGACATGTGAAATGTTGGGGCAGCACCTAACTCACAATAATATGGATTGTGAGGTCAATTGGTGCCATTTTCTGTAAATAAAGATTTATGTGAATAACATTTATTTCCATAGTAATCCATCTCATAGGGTGATTTCATATAATTTATCTGTGCAAACCCCTGGATACTGTCAGAATGTAACTTTCTTAAACATATAGAGTATAAGCTTGAAACTTACAACATGTCCTGAAATGATAACATAATGGTAGACAAAAAAAAGAGACTCTGTGTTGGGTCTTGGGGATAAAAACAGAGGTGATGAGTATTTTCCAGGTTTTTGCTATGACTGCCCAAGGGCACAGTTATTCTGACCAACTGAAAACACATTCAAGTTTTCTTGGTGCATCTATCCTTGTAGTGAAGATGAGTGTCACAGCTTCGTGATAATTAAAAGGCATCATTTATCTAATTTATCCTGACTCAAGCAAATTTTCAATTTTAATTTGGTTTTATGAACAGCTCTTCCAAGCAGAAAAACTCTTCAGATGCCCAACTGTTTTAAGTTTTCCTGCATATTAGTAGTAATATTTTTCATTGAAAGTTTATTAGCATTCTAGATTTTATTTTTATTTTTTTATTAACATATAATGTATTTGTTTCAGGGGTATGTGTCTGTGATTCATCAGTCTTACACAATTCACAGTGCTCACCATAGCACATACCCTCCCCAGTGTCCATCACCCAGTCACCCCATCCCTCCCACCCCCCTCCTCTCCAGCATTCTAGATTTTAAATAAGTACATTATATGCACTTGGAATATAGTATGTTACATTAAATTCTTCCCACTTTCCACCTCCTCCTTTATTCCCTATCTCCATAAGTAGCTTCACTATCTTCCCATATCACCTAAACCAAATGCTAAGAGGTCAGTCTGAGAATCCTTATTCTACTTGGTTCATGCATTATACCGGTCATTTTAGCCTTCAATTCTTCCATATAACATTTGTACATCTCCATTGCTACTATCTTAGTCCCTCATCAATTCTCCCAACTTCTATAAAGGTCTCTCTACCACTTATTGTCCCTTAAAATCAATTATTGTCTTAAACAGAACTGTTTCAACCCTGACTGACATGCCTCAAATGGCTAAGCTAGAAAAGGGAATTGATTGGCTCAAGCAACTAAGAATAGCAAGGGTAGTTCTGGCTTCAGGTGCAACTGGGTCCATATACTCAAGCCTATGATTAGATTTCTTTTTCCATCCCTCAGCATTGATTTTGTCCATGGGCTGGCCGCATTCTCACCTATTGCAGTCAGACTTTTTCCATATGGTGGGTATTGTAGACATGTAGATGTACTGGCCAAATCCCTCTTCCAGAAAGGACTTGCTGCTAACTGCGGGAAATGCAATGAGCCAATAGCCTCCAGTTGTCAGTTCCTTTAGGATCTGCATCAGCTGCAGAGAGCCACCTCACCCAAGGTCACACCTTTTCATGGTAGCATGCATCTGGTGACTGAGTGAAGCTGACCAGCCATCTGGAACCTATGCAGGACACTGTTGGGCTTTCCTCACTCCAGAGCTTCCTGCCAGGTTGGCTGGAGCTTTGTCAAACCTGCATCTCAATCCACTCCTCCCTCTGCCCAACCATGTTTCTTCATTCCTTTTGCAGGGGTTGATCCCTAATAAACACTTGCATTCCAAACTCCATCTCTGTCTGCCTCCAAGGAACCCACCCTGTAACTGTGAGTTAAATGGCCTGAGTGACTGGGACTTCACAGCATCCCAGCTCCATTGTCCCAGAATTGGAGCTAAGCCTTCCCCCTAGCTCTGACTAGAACAATCCTAAGGATGGATTCTGATTGACCCTCCTTGGTTCACATTTCATTCCCTGGGCTAATTACTAGGGCCGTGCAGTCAGGAGCTATGTTTGACCCTCACCAAGACCACATAGAATGAGAAAGGAAGAGTTATCTAGGAAGGAAAAGGAAGGAAAATGTTGTCCTCTTAAACTTCCATATATCCAACTCCTATCTCTTTCTATAATACAGATCTAAAGTGTTTTTTCCTTTGTTTAAACATCAACTTTCACCATTGCCTATAGCAGAAAACATTCAGAATAACACAAAACATTCCAGAGGACACAGATTCATCAAAACCCCCATCATTTTTATTTGGGCATAATACTTAGGAATGTTCTCTGCCTTGATTGGAGATTGCATTTTACATGAAAAGATATCCAAAGGAATGCAGTTGCTACCTTTAGTTCAGCTGCTCCAGTGTATCCAGGCCAGCCTGCATCCAGGCAGTTGTTTCTCGTGGCTTTTCATTCATGGGTGCATCATGGCTGCCAAGGCTTTGGCCATTATGGCCTCATTTATGTCAGGACAAAATGGGGAGGAAGGAGCTTTCCCAAAACCACCACCTGTACCCATACTAACTCCACCAGGTTTCTACTAACAGTTTATAGGACAGAAACGAGTCACATGAAAACCCCTACCTGCAAGGGAGATGACTGACAAAGTCAGGCTCTATAGGAGTCATCAAGGGAAAGGGGGTTAGAATTTAAGCTGGATGAGAGGCAAAGTGAGAACATGAGGGGGTTAAGAATTGACAGTGAAACTGTTGTAGATTATAGGTTCTGATGAGGCAAAGGAACAACTGGAGTCAGGGTTCCGGATAGAGGAAACTAGAATGATAGGAGGTGGTGAGCAGAGAGGAAAAAGCTCAAAATTGAGATTGTGAAGTTAGTTGAAGTTATTTGTAATGACACAGGAGTCAGGGGCTAAGTGGAGGAGTGAATGGAGGGCAGGAGACAAACCAGCATTGACAGTCCCAGCAAGTGCCTGCCACACAGCAGGCAGTAGATGAAAGAACGATAAGCTGACTGACTTTCCAGTCAATATTTATCTGCAATCTCGGTGTCTCTCCTGAAACAGAGACCCTCTTGTCAAACAGCTTTCTCCTCTCTGATGTCTTGTAGGGGCCTGCATACCAACATGTTCAAAGGTCAAACCATAATCCCTCAGTTTTAAGCACCCCATCCCTTTGTTATGTTCTCTGGTTAGCTAAGTGTATTCACTTACCTCAGCCAGAGACCTAGAAGGTGACCTTGACTCTTCGTTCTCATGTCCACAATCTTACCAGTTACAAGGTTTAATCATGGTAACTTAGAATCACTTTTTTTATTGTTTCTTCTCTTCCTCCAATACCTTGGTCCGACATGCATCATTTCTTATGAGGACTTTTGTAGTAGTCTTTAAAAGAATCTCCCTATATAAAACTATGATTTTTCCTAACACTTTTTAAATTAAAAATTTCTCAAAAATCTCAAAAGTAACATGTTTAACCCCAATCTGCGAATGTAGTATCATCTCTTCCTCCTGCCAACACTGTGAATAAATTGGTATCCATCTTTCACATCTTTCACATGGTCAACAACACAATTAGTCATCTATAGGATTTATTTTACAAAATGGGATTGGTCCATACACCCTGTATGCTACTTTAGAGGTTCCTAAAGCCAATATCTAACACACTAATGTATCTCAGTAATTTGTGGGTTATGCTTTGATTATTTTGTTACTCCTGCTTATTCTAGTAGTTATTTAGTTATAAGCACATACTTAATTGCCTGTTAGATTCTTAGCACTGTGAGGATAGAAGCCAGGGCTGTCCTGTTCACAGGTATGTTCCTACCTAGTAGAGCAAAGTCTAGTGTCAAATGAAACTTTTTGAGTGAATGCATGGATAGTTAAATAGCAGTAGCAAATAATGGGTCACTAACACAAGAGAGGAAATTTATTGAGAATGTGCTGTGGGCTAGTACTATGAGGACAAACTATGTGTATTATTTCTTTTACTACTCAAAAGGATGTAAGTGCTACGAGTACTCTATAGATGAGGGAATTAAAGCTTAGAGAAATTGTTATTTTCCAGAGGTCATGGCTACTAGGGAAAGGATCTAGGACTTTAATCATGAGCTGATTCCACGCTCTTAATGACTATGGAGCTAACAAATGAATTACTGTTTTAAAAGTATAAATTTATAAAGAATATAAAATAAAATATAAAAATATTTCAAAATTTACTCAAAATACACATTATTACTCACATCTTATTAGTTTCATTTTTCTAGTTTTCAGCTTTTTTACTGAGATATAATTGACATATAATGTATTACTTTTAGCTGTACAACATAACGATTTGGCTTTTGTATATACCGCAAAATGATCACAAGTCTAGTTAACATCTGTCATCATACAGTTACAATTTTTTTCTTGTGATGAGAACTCTTCTTGTAGCAACTTTCAAATATGCAATACAACATTATTAACTATAGTCACTGTGCAGTACATTACATATATATACATATATGTAAAACAATTTCTTTACCCACTCATCCATAATGGACACTTATGTTGTTTCCATGTCTTGGCTATTGTAAATAATGAACATAGGGGTGCACATATCTTTTCAAGTTAATGTTTTCATTTTCTTCAGATAAATATCCAGAAGCAGAATTGCTGGATCATATATGGTAGTTCTATTTTTAATTTTTTGAGGAACTTCCCCATGTTATTTTCCATAGTGGCTGTATGAATTTATATCCCCACCAATGGTGTACCAGTGTTCCCTTTTCTCCACATCCTCGCCATTACTTGTTAATTCTTGCCTTTTTGATGATAGCCATCCTGACAGGTTTAAAGTGGTATCTCACTGTGGTTTTGATTTACATTTCCCTGATGATAAGGGATGTCGAGCATCTGTTCATGTACCTGTTGGCCATCTGTATGTCTTCCTTGTAAAAATGTCTATTCAGATCCTCTGCCCATTTTTTAAATCAGACTGGGTTTTTTTTGCTATTGAGTTATATGAATTTTTCATATATTTTGGATATTAACCCCTTATCAGATATATGATTTGTAAATATTTTCCCCCATTTAATAGGTTGCCTTTTTCATGTTGTTAATGGTTTCCTTGGCTGTGCAGAAGTGTTTTAGTTTGATGTAGCCCCACATATTAATTTTTATAGAGCCTCTTTAAGAGGGTATTTTAATTGAGCAAGGGGTGGGTGGAGTCACAGACAGCAGCTTAGCATTTCTCATTCCTGCAGCCTCTCTGTTCTCTGCTGTGGCCTGTAAGGAGTAACCTTTACTAATAAACTCTTCATACTTATAAAGATTATTGTAAATTAGCATATGGATTATTTATTTTTTGAGAGAGAGCTTTAAGTAATCAGACAACTTTTTAAAAATCTGGTCAACAGATCAAACAGCTAGTGATAATATTTTTGCTACAGTAAACCCTATTTTTAAGACAAAGTTTATTCTCTTAAGTGTATTTTGCTCTAAGGCTGAAGCAACTATGACAGAGTATACAAAAGGTTTCTTAAAGATTACCCAAATAAAAGGCCCTCTTTTTTTTTCAATATGAATTAATATGGAAGATATTTTGTTTTCTTGGCAGTTTGAAGTAAGCATTAGAGAGTTTTGGATCTCCTGGCATCCTTCCTTATAAACAATAAGTGATTCCTAGAAGCTTCCTAATAAAATGGGGGTATGCAGGGCTGTGTGATGTTGTATTAAAGACATTTTCTTTTTTTTTTTTTCTGTGAATTGGTATAGAAAAAAAAGGATGGAAAATGAGGAATTTGGGCGGAGGATTAGGAATTTTGAAAACAGGGATTAGATGGAAATTGTATTGTTTATCTATCTGATGTGTAATATAAATCTATGCAACAGAGTTAAAATGGCAGATTTGACTTCTAGCCTTTGAAAGTAAAATATCTGTTACAAGAAGGTTGACCCTTGAGCATATCTGGGAATTGGATTTTGGGGTATAGGGGTCCCACCATTCCTAGAATTGATAAGAGTGGCTCACTGTGCCTAAACTGTGTAATCAACATGGTTTATCCTAAATACCTGTTTTCCTTCTGGGAGTCTGGAATCTGAGTGCCAGGCAGAGGATGCCTATGTGACCAGCTTCCCAAACCCTGGGCACTGAGTTTCGAACAAGCTTCCTTAGATGACAACAGCCACCAAAGAGTTGTCACAACTCATTGCTGGGGGAATTTAGTGCAACCTGTGTGACTCCACTGGGAAAGGATTCTTTGAAACTTACACCTGGTTTCCCCTAGACTTTGCCCCTATGCCTTTTCCCTTTGCTGATTGTGCTTTGTGCCATTTGTAGTAATCATAGCCATGAGTGTGACTATATGTTGAGTCTTATGAGTTTTCCTAGCAAATCACCAAACCTACGGGTGATTTTGGATAACTTCAACACAGCCCCTTACTCAATATTACTAAAAATCTTCAGTGTATCACACATCTAATGAGTTTCCACTATGCGTCCAAGTATTTTTTAAACATTGGGAATATAATCATGAATAAGGTACAACCTCTATTAAGAATCCTATAACTCAGTGGCATGATTCTCACCCAAGATTGATTTTGTCTCCCAGGAGACATTTGGTAATGTCTGTAGACATTTTTGATTGTCACCACTGGGACAGTGTTACTGGTGTCAAGTGAGTAGAAGCCAGGTATATTGCTAAACATCCTACAATATAAACAGAACAGTTCCCCTCAAACCTCCAGAAATCATCCAGTCCAAAATGTCAATAGTGCCAAGGTTGAGAAACCCTAATGTAGTGGGAGAAACATACACATAAACACATAATTTTAATAGAATGTGAAAACTGGTCATTGACCTCCTCTCTTCCAGGGATCTTGCCCACTCCCTAACCTTAGCCACTCATTCCCACAACCAGGGCCCCCCACCTACCACCTTTGCACTTTCTTTTACTCCCTCGTGGCCTCTGATGAGGTTAAATTCCATAGTCAATTAACAGTAACCATTCCTTTTTATATCCCCTATTTCCCCTTATTCAGCTCCCTTTGTAGGCCCCTCTTGACCAATCTCAATACTAGTCACCTGAGTTAAGTTGACTCCAGACTCACGATGCAGCTGACCTTGACTGGTTTCACTTTAAATTCGTAGTCACCGACCATCATGTGGGCCCTGCATGCTGTGCCACCACCACATTTCTGCAGAGCCTTCCTTCTCTCACCCATTTCATACCTTGCTCTCTCTCTTCAGATGCCCTACACCTGCTATCCTTTCTTTACTCTCAAGTTGCTTGTCCTGTTTCTAGTTTCACTGAGAAAATAAAGCGACCACAAGAGAACTTCCACAAGCTCTCATTGTCACAGCCACTAACTTCTATGCAACTGGTGCATATTGTCTGCCTTCTTCTTGGGACAAAAGGTGAACTTCGTTTATCAACCAGCTCTAGCAATCCCTCTCACTTGCTCAAGGAAATCATAACTCCAGCATCCCCATCTCTTTTCTCCCACGTGGTTGTTTCCCTCTCTACTGAATCTTCACTACTGATATCAAAATATATTGCTTTCCCCATCTTAAAAACACTTCCTCTCCTGATCCCACTTTTTCCTCTCGTCACTGTACCATTTCTCTCCTCTCACATCAAAACTCCTTGGAATAGTTGATTATATTTACCACTTTAAATTTTCCTTCTATTCTTTCCTGAACCAATTCAGGTGTTTACTATTTTTCCAAATCTGTTCTTACCATCCTGCACTGGTAAGTCATCTTTCAAAGTCAGACGGAGGAAGGGAGGCCAGGGAACTCCCTGCACTCCAACATGTGAGGAAACCCTCAGCTTCTCTATTAACCTGATTCCCCTACTTCTGATTCTCTCATGGACTGCATAGTCCCCTCTAGATGCTCTGAATCATGACTTCACTTTACCTCCCCATGCTAATCACTTTGTTCTCTTAGTGGCTCTAAGCTCAATTCCAGTGAAAAATGAACCAGTTGGCAAATTCATATTTTTAGGCCAGGCTGCAGCATATATTATCTACCAGGCTATAGGATAAGTGATTTGGTTCAGGTATACACTGCCAGTCCAAACACTGGCCACACCAACAAATAGCCCATTATTGCTTCTCTGAGTTGGCAGTTGAGGGCAAGGAAACTTTATCAAAGAAAGAACACTGGGCATTGAAAACAATGGGATATAGCCAGTGTAGTGACACTCAGTAAATTTTCAATTATTCCCTCCCTCTCCAATGGCATGGGTCATATAATGTCTTGTAATATGGTAATCCACATGTATTACATGCGGCACCTCCTAAATTAAAGTACCTGTACTCAAAGACTGTGTCTTAGCTTTCTCTGTCTTTCAGCCATTGACAGTGCGTCCTCAGCTTGTTAAGTCCACATTAGGGCAGTATAAAGGAAACATTTACACTTAGGAGGGCCTTGAATCTGAAGCATATTTTCCCAATTCTCACCATGCTTCATTCTGTCCTTGTGACCAACCATCCCTACTGCTGTTCCTGCTATCTCCTCCTAGGCTCCCCAGCTCTACACTAGACTGTAAACTGGGTGAGAAGTACAGTGACTCTCTCGTACTTACTGCTGTGTCCCCAGAACCTTGCTCCACAGCCTAGTCATCACAGGTGGTTGGCAAATGTTGACTGAATAAATGGCAACTGAACATCGTTCCCAGTTCAGTCGCTTTGGCTCCATAATTATGGCTCCCTGGTAGGCCCTTTGTGATCCAATATCTTCTGTAGCTTCATCTATTGATCATACGCTTTTCTCCCCTTTATCCCATACCCTGTCCCCAAATCCATGGTGGGAAGCCTGGCAAGGTACAGTGCATTGAAAAAGGTAGGCATGCAATACATTTTTAGCAGATTATCTTCTTGGAAATGTAACCCACCACCTTATAGGCCCAATGCTATTAATATGTCTCTCTGCTTTTCCTCAGCCCACCATTACCATGCACAATAGAAAAGAAATAAGCCCTTTAATAATAATGTAAAGTTACTGCTAATAAAAACAAGCACTGCAGTGAAGCCAAATTACATGTCTTTTATAGGACTGGGAAATTTTAATATGGTTCCATGTTCAAGTGCTTATTGTTCAGAGAGGGATTTTTGGTTTACATGGTCTCCAAATTATTTTTTTCTTCTTTATCTATTAACATTCATATTTTGGCCATTTTACAGATCATTAGCGCCTCTACTAGAGAAGGAGAAATATAAATAGAAAGGAACTAAAATTCAAATTTATAAACTGAATTGTTTGTGCATAACTCTAATAGTTTAAAAAAATAAAGATGAGGAAGAAAAAACTGTAGAAGGGGTAGGAATCCGAAATCAGTGATAAGAATGAAGTGTGAAACCTATCCTGTGGAATTCCTTTATGGTATTCTATACAAGATAAGTCAATTTTTTTCTGGAAAATGGGCACATATTCTCAGAACGGAGCATATCACATGTGTTAAGAGAGTCTGGATTGGGAGTGTTGATGTGATGGAAATAAGCCAGAAGAGTGAATTACACACGTTTGAGTTGAAGCTGCTCCTGGCTAGCTGTAAATTATGACACATTCATAAGGAGATGTGATTCAATAAAATAAAAAATTTAAAAAAATCAGTGCCAGCTTATATAATATTCTCCCTCCCTTCCCAAATCAATTATTGGCTCTTCTCTGTTGATGACTGAGAAGTGATACAACTTAATTAGCTATTTTTCCATTGAAGAAAATCACCTTGTTTTGATTCAAACACACCCATACAAGTTACCCAGGAGAGGTGTGGCTACAATGTAGATTTCAAAGAATCACAAAGCCAACCCCTGGGTTCTAGTAAGATGACAATTTAAAACATAATTTTAGTTCTTATTTGAGATTAAATCCTGTTTTAATATAAAACACTTTTTTCTTTTTTTTTTTTTGCTCTGCAATTACTATATTAGACCAAAAAATCATGTCAAAGAAAGTCAGTAAAGATTTTCTCTAGAAGTGTTTTTAATAATTTTAAGGTGGCTAATATTTTCTGTCAACTTAATTACCTAGCTCTATAAAATAGTCCTGTGAATTTTAAAATCAATTTTTGAGTCCCCACTCTTCACCAATAAAGTGGCAGTGATGTTAATGGAAAATATTTCTATAATTCTTTCTAATCATGATAAAAAAACCCAGAAGCCCTAAAAAAAAAAAAAAGATTGATACATTTGACTTCATAAAACCATAGAATCTTTATATGAAAATAATACTTTTATATAATCAAAGGTAAAAGACACCACAAACTGGAAGAAAATATTTTCAACATGTGTGTTAGAGGGTAAATATCCCTTTAGAGAGAAAGCTCTTACAAATTGATTAAAAACAAAACAAAACAAAACAAAACACTAAGCATATGAAACTGTTCCCAACCTCACCAATAATTCCAACTTAAACAAGAAGAAATTAATTTTACTTATAAGACAGGCCAAGATGAAGAATAATAATAACATCCAGTATTAGTGAATGTAAGGGGAAATTAGCACAATCATACACTTTGGTGGAAGTTTAAATCACTACATTTCAGCAAGCTCTTTAGCAGTATTTCTCAAAGTTAAAGCACACCATCGCTTTGACACAGCAATGCACTTCTATGAAGCTATCCTACGGTAATAAAGAAACATGAAACATACAAACATGGTCACCTTAATGGCATCTGTCATTGCAAAAAAATTAGAAACACCCTAAAAACGTGTCAGTAGGAACTGATTAAATAAATCACCATAAAATCTTACAACAAGCACATATCCATTTTGCAGTTTCAAGAAAACCTTCAGGTATGGAAGGGCAGGAGAGTGAAGAAAGAGCAAAATTGCATAATATGTTAACTTTAAAAATTAACTTTAAAATAAATTACAAAAATGTGTGAAGTCAACCCCGCTCCCACAGGCTGGGCCTGTGAACAGCTTGGTATGTATCTTTTCAGAGACAGATCTATGTATGTTTTGAAGCCATGGCCAGCTCTGCTCTTACTAAACCAAGTTATAGTTAAATATAAGTTTTTAAATCTCATAAGATACAAAAGTAAACAGTGCCAAAATAATTACATGTCTCAGGTCTACAGTATCCAAAAGAACTGAAATCCCAGTGGAGGCATCAGGCATCCATATAGCTATGCTTGCTAAAGAGAAGAGTTTAATTTCTGCATTTCCTCCATGGAGTCTTAAATGTCTTAGACAGCACAGGCAGTGCAGCTTCTCTAAGCCCTCATATTTTCTTCCAAACTTCCTGGTTTCACCTCATCTGTTACAGGTGATTTGCTTCCTTATTTTAGAGCAATAATGTTTTATTATTGTCACCATCTCTTCTTGCAGTGGCTCGTTTTATTCTTGGCAGCCCTACCCTTTCTCTCTCTCTCTCTCCCTCCTTCCCTCCCTCTCTCTCCCTCTCTCTCTCTCTCTCTCCCTCTCTAATCCAAATGTTTATTTAAATGATTTTAATTCGATAAATATTCCACAATGATTAGAACTGGAACAGTTGCTATAAAGAGTGTTTAGACTCCTGGCTGATCCCCATGTCCCATTTAAGCCAGTCAGCCACTGGAATTAGTTCACTTTATTATTTTCTTTGAGCTGATCTGTCTTCTTTCCCTGCCTTGTAGACCTTCCTTACTTCCCTCTTCCTCCTTCTCTTTGTTTGCTGCTTCCTCCTCCCTTCTCTTTCCCTTCCTACCATTCCTGCCCCTCCTCCCACCACCACCAGCCCTACTTCCTCTTTCCATAATGTTTCGGCCACAATATTTGTTAAAACAGAACTTGAGGGTTGCTCTGGGAACTAAAGCACGATGTATACCATGGCTTCTCCTATGGGCTTTAGCAAGAAAAGATCATGAGCACACTTGGTCCTCCTCCTCCTCCTGGCTACAGCCTACCCTGGGACAGGCAGGGAACACAGTCACTGGAGGGGAAAACAAATCTTTTATTTGCAGAACATAGGCCTGTGTAGGTTGCCTTCTGCATACAGGCACCTCTTCGCTTTGATCATTATCTTCTATTAAATTTTTTGAGACATCCTGTTGCTCTCAGTTCTACCAACCCTATCTCATTATCTATAACTCCTGTCCCCATGCACATTTCACCTCTTCAGTCATCTGCATCTGGCTAATTGTTACTCTAACCTCACTTCTGCTTTCACTCATTTCTTTGGCAATGTAATGGCAACATGCACAGAGAAGATACTCTTCAACTGGTCGAGAGATACTTCAAAGTTCTGTTTTAACATTCCTACTAACTAGGTAATTTTTTATTGCCTCCTAATAACATGAAGAGGTGAGACAGAATGGAAATAATGTGACAAATGAACCTCAGCCCATGAAAGCTAACAAAGGTTTACTTGTTGGTTCTTAATATTTGGAAGTCGAAAGAGTCAGGTCTGCTATTAAGACATTATACTTGTGAGTTTGCAAAAAGAGCATAGGAGATGTTGTGAAGAGAGGTTATTTCAGCCCCTTAAAATATGAAATTTACTGGGCGCCTGGGTGGCTCAGTTGGTTAAGTGACTGCCTTTGGCTCAGGTCATGATCCTGGAGTCCCGGGATCGAGTCCCGCATCGGGCTCCCTGCTCGGCAGGGAGTCTGCTTCTCCCTCTGACCTTCCCCCCTCTCATGTGCTCTCTCTCTCTCTCACTCTCTCAAATAAATGAATAAATAAAATCTTTAAAAAAATATATGAAATTGGGCGCCTGGGTGGCTCAGTTGGTTAAGCGACTGCCTTCGGCTCAGGTCATGATCCTGGAGTCCCAGGATCGAGTCCCGCATCGGGCTCCCTGCTCGGCAGGGAGTCTGCTTCTCCCTCTGACCCTCCTCCCTCTCATGCTCTCTGTCTCTCATTCTCTCTGTCTCAAATAAATAAATAAAATCTTTAAAAAAAAAAAAAAAAATATATGAAATTTACTAGGAGAAACACCACAGTCTCAACTGGTTTCTTTGCCTTGTGGCTCATTCTCATCCACTCTCTCCTTTCCAGAAAGATCTTTCTAATAATCTAATCTCTTCTTCAGATTCTCAATCCCTTCGTACTTCCCTCCTGCTATTTTCCCATCATGTATCTTACTTCTCAGTATTCCATGATATAATCCCCTTGTGGTTGATGCTATACCGTCCGCCTCGAACACCTTCCCCACTCCTCTGCCTATCTACCTTCCTCTGCCAGCTGTCTCCTCAGCTCTGGAGTCCCTACTCTGTGAAAGAGCCTGACTCCCAAGGTAAGAACAGGCATGCTTTTCTCTACTCCTCTTGTCCTCCACTCCTTACAAGTGCCTCCATTATAGTTCTTATGCATATTATTATACATGTATACATGCTCTTGTCAAACTTCTGCTTAGTATATCCAACTTCTCACTATACTGTACTTTTCAGCATTCAGAAACCACACCTTTTTATGTCTATGACCTTCACATCTAAAATGGTACCTGGCATTTAGAAAGCACCTGTATCAGTGAGAGTTCTTGTTTGTGGGCCACTAAAACCAACTGTGCTAAACTGATTAGAAAAGAGATGAGTAGATGAAAATATTGGGTAGATTACAGAATTAAGAGGAGGAAAGAATGAAGAAATAGGCTCAGAAGATAAGCAGGAACCAATTGATTCAGGGCAGCAGAGCCAAAACTAAAACCATACCACAAGAAAGTCTAGGTACCTTGCTAGCAATGGTTCCTCCATCCCTATCGGATGTCACTGTGTGGTGCTACCACCACTGGACCCTTAGTACTTTCAAATTATTTCCAGTTCTTTGTTTCACTGCCTCCATATTCAAAATTCCAAGTAGAAGCATCCAGAGCCTAGTTCATTAACCTATACCTTGACTTATAGGTAGTGGTGATAGGCAGAGCATAAAGAAGTAGACTTCACATCTTACCAATCTATACAATGGAGAATCCCCCCAAGAGGAAGGAAAATTACACACTAAGCAGTCACAAAAAAATTACAAATGCCCACGAGAGTTACCAAGTATTATTATATTGTCACCACGAACTACAACAATGAACAGAAATAATTTAAGGTGCATTTTATGATTTTGAGCCCAGCTTTAAAGATAATGAAATGGTTTTTATTACCTTTGCTTATTATAGAATGCTTCAATGGCTCAATTTTTTATTTGAAAATTATAACTTATTAATTTTTATCACCATTGTAACAAATTACTACAAACTTGGCAACACAAAACAACACAAATTTATTATCTCAGAGTTCTTAGGTCAAAAGTACAGGTGGGCTTGGCTGGTTTCTGTGTTCCAGATCCCACAGGGTGAAAATCAAAGGGTCAGCAGGGCTGCATTCCTTTCTAGAGGCTCCAGGAGAATTAGCAGAATTCGGTTTCTTGTGGTTATAGGACTAGGGTCCCATTTCTTTGCTGTCAGCTGAGGGCCACTCCCAACCTCAAGAGGTCTTGTGTATTCCTTGCCTTGTGCCTCCAACCCCTTCCTCCATCTTCAAAGCCTATTCCTGCAAAGCAGTTAGCACTGTTTTTTTCTTTTTTGTTTTTTCTTCATTAGTCATAACAGTAATAACAGATAACATGTAGGGCCTCTTACTCTTTGTCAAGCACTGAGATCAGAGCTTTACTAATAAATCCCCAGTAATCTTACTTTACCACTTCTCAGTGGTGCGAGGGAACCTGTTCCCGTCAGTCTTATGGGCAGGGCCAGCTTCATAATTTGCAGGGCTTAGTGCAAAATGAAAAATGCAGACATGGCAGGGACAGGAGAGTCAATCTCCCCTTCCCACAGACCTATACCCTAACCCGTGGCAGATGAACAACCCCAGAAGAAACACACAGTAACTTGATGAGGAGTGGTAGGGCCCCAACAGAGTTGCCACTGAAAATACGGTGGCAAATCAGCCCAGGGCTAGGCAGACCCATGCTTTGCCCTGCCCTGAGATGCTACATGGTGCCCACCTCAAGCCACCGCATGGTCAGCTGGTCTCCTCAAGGAATGTCCATAGTAGAGGTCAATGTTGGTGTATGTTGCTACAGGTTGGACATTTGGTGGTGGAATTAGAAAAAATAGTCTTAATAAGGGGGAATTCTCCCACAGAACCTCCATCTCTATTGCAATGGCCACTTGCTCTTGTGCCTATTGTTCTAGCACTGGGGTACTTGTTGACACTTTGTTGACTTTAATCTGCCAAGTTATTTGAGCTAATTTGGTTTGGAGTGTCTTTTCTGTGACAGCTACCCTAACAGAGATTAATAATTAATAATCAATTAATATGAAGGTTTTAAACTTTGTGCCCATTCCTATATATCCAACCATATGCCTCTACCACATACTTTTTGGTCTCTGACCACCCAGTCTTTCTCCTTACAAGCCACTGTGCAATGATCCATATACCCTTTTTATCCAAAATATATGACCAGGTGCACCACCCAAAGCTCTGCCTATCGATAGGAAGGCCGGGGTGGTTTCTCTCACCATTGCCTTTAAAAGCCACTCATTATGGCTGTAGTGAATTTGAAGTCCATTTTGGCATCAACATACCGAGCTGACATTCATACACCAAGCTCGGGCTTTGTTTTCCTCAATCACCTTATTGTAACTAAATTATAAGTGAAATTATGAGCTAAGAGGTTGCTCGTGCAATAATGGCAGATGAAATGGGAGTCAGCTTGATTTTGCCTTTTGTTCATTCTTGATCCTAGGTGTACTATTTTTATTTTACAACAGAGTGTTGGGTTGTTGCTGGGCCCACTCAACTGTGCATCTCAAAGAGTCTGACAGACCCCAGCTTGTGATGGGCAATTCCAGATACATGGTCATGCACTCCTTTTCTACCGTTGTCCAGTAGTGTGCAAAGAGCTGTTTTCAAAAGGCATATAATCCTCTGGATGATTTTGTTGTTCTTCAGTTGTACTGTGCTACACCTAGGTGTGAATTTAAAATTTTCTAGGAATTTGTTGGATTTGCTGAATGATATTGGTATCTTTCATCATTTCTGGAAAGTTCTAAACCATAATATCTTATGCTTCAGTTTTTCTCTTTATTCAAACCAAAATCTCAACTATATATATATATATATACACATATGTGTGTTCTACATTTTCTGTTCATTTTCCCTATACTTTGACCTATCTTTGTATTTTCCATCTCTCTGTCTCTTTGGGCTACTAAGATTATCTCTTCAGTTGTTCTTTTTTCTAATGTACTAATTCTGTTATTAGATGTGTATAATCTGTTATTCAACTAATCCATTGAGTTTTTCATTTTAATAATCATAGTTTTCAATTCTAGTTCTGTTTTATGCTTTTTCAAATTTGCTCATATTTTATTTTACTTATTAAAATATACTCACACACTTTTATATTCTGTGTTCTGTAATTCCAAAATATGAAGTTTGAGTATCTGTTTCTGTTTCCTTTTACACATAGGGTAGTTTATTTCCTTGTATTTAATGATTTTTTTTTAATTATATGCTGCTTTTATGCCTTAGAACTTTATCTGTAGAAACATGTTATTGCCTGGTTTGAAGGAAGGTTATTCTAGAAAAAAATTGTCCTTTTCCTTTTGGGTCTCTGGGGGAATTTTGGCTACAAAATTGAATTGTGTTTGCAAATATCAAAGGATAATTTTTAGTTTTTTCTACTAAATACCAAGTTTTGAGACTGGCAGTTTTCCTGATAGTTTCCTGAAGAGAAAGAGGAGGCAGATTTATTTTTGTCAATACATACTGTGAGTGTAAAATCCTTTGTGACCCCAGCTTTATGTGAGGGATCTCTTATTAGACTCACTTTAGATGCCTTCCAGAATGTTTTTTCCCTTCCTTAAATTTCACAATCTCACAAAAACCAGTCCTCAAGTTCTCATGGTGTAGTTAATGCCCTCATGAAACAAAATCTGTTTCAAGTGTTATCTATGCCCTTCTCTTGGTACCTAGGTACACCACAGATTCTGGCCTGCATATTCCTTATTTCTTGCCATTAATGAAAGCATTAAAGAGTATTTTTCTATATTTTCCCCAGTATTTTATTCTCAGAACAGTCTAGAGGCCTAGTCTGCCATTGCTCCAGAAATCTCTTCTGGCCTTTTCCCACTCAACTTGTTAGTGTCCCATTGTTAGAACCGCTCATAATCTAAATCTGGTATGAATTATTTGGCTACAAATAACAATAACAAAAATGACTAAAGAAATGGTACAAATAGTTGCTTTTTTCTCATGAAACAAGAAGTCTGGAAGTAGGCATTCCAAGTCAGCAGCTGCTCCACAGCAATGGCAATGACAAAGATTCAGGCTCTTTCTACCTCTGCTTGGCCAAATTTAGTATTTTGACTTTTATCTTCACTGCTTATCAACACGGTTATGAGTTAGCTACTGCCCCTAGAGGAATTAGTCCATTTTATAAGCAAAATAAAAGGAAAAACCAAAAAAAGGACAAAAGTTTGGGCCAACTAAGGTTTTTTTTTCTTAAGAAATTTTTATTAAGAAATAATAATTTCATTGGCAGAACTGAAATACATGTTGGGGCGCCTGGGTGGCTCAGTCGCTAAGCACCTGCCTTTGGCTCAGGTCATGATCCCAGGGTCCTGGGATCAAGCCCCGCATCGGGCTCCCTGCTCCGCGGGAAGCCTGCTTCTCCCTCTCTCACTCCCCCTGCTTGTGTTCCCCCTCTTGCTGTGTCTCTCTCTGTCAAATAAATAAATAAATAAATCTTTAAAAAAAAGAACTGAAATACATGTTTACCTCAAACCAATCAATGGCAAAATCACATAAGAATACCATTTCTAACGTAGACCAATCACATTCCCTGAAGCTAGGATAAGACGTTGCTCCACTTGAACTCAGGAGTTCTCCATTGCTACCTGAATAAATGGGGATGCTGTGAGCAGAAAACAAGGTGTTGAAGAATTAACATTGGGGAGGCATTAAATTATGTCTGTCAAAAACCTAACACTTTCTCAGCATCTAGCCTTTCCTGCCTAGAATGCCTTCTCTTCTCCCTTCATCTGTTTATGTAAGTCTTCATGTCCTTAAATCCAAGCTTAGGGCTACCTTTTGTTAAGCCTTTGGCATCATCCTCTGCCCACAGGGCTTGCCCTCTTTCCATGTATCAGTTGTTAATAACTATTATAGAGTGCGTCTTCTGAGTACGATCACTTGCTGCATTATGTTATTCTTTCCATCTCCCAAACCAGAATGTAAGCTTTTTGAGAGTATGACTCCTATCTCATGTCACCTAGCCTAGCACTTGAATATACTATATACTCAATCAGTCAATGCTCATTGTTCACTAACAAACTAATTGATTATCTCATTACTTATGTTCTCTATAACTCCTTCTGCTTAGTGACACATCTTTGACATTTACCCTAACCCTAATCCATTGACCCTCTTTTATAACTTAATTTTATTGATCTCTCTGTTTTTAAATTCTAATTAACTATTCTCACATAGAAAACCAGTTCTGTCTCACCCCTAACTATCCTGGTGATTTATTATAGACCATCATCTCCACTATTGGCTTATGTGATTCTGTGCCATTCTAGTTATCCTCCTAGGTTTCTTTTTCCTGCCTATTTTGCTGGTTTCTTTTCACCTTATTCCTCTTTTCCTTTAACTCTCATCTCCTGAGAGTTCATATTTAAACCTCCTTTACTCCTTAACCCTTTTCTTTGGGCCGATCCCTTTTGATTTAGATGATTCCCCAAATCAATGAAAGCAGTCCTGCTAATTTCTGTATTTGTATTTATTGCATTGTTGTCATTTCAAGCTCAAAGTTTCCAACACTATATTTACCATCTTAGGTTCAAATATACTATTTATTCCAATATCTCTACTTCTTCCAATGGTGTCATCACTTTTCTAGTCTTACAGCATGAAATATTTGAAGCATTTCTAACTGTTCCTATCATGTTGATTCAATCTTTGAAATGTCTCTAATATCTATTGCTTCACTTTTCCTCCTTCAACATTTAGATATATTTACCTCAATTAACTAAATAACCTCGAACAATTCTGTCACAAATACCTCTTTTCTCCAAACTATCCCAAACAGATTAATCTTTTTAAAATTTAGCTTAAATGAAGTCCTAATTCTGAACCAGAAACCTGTGACTCTCCACTACCCAATTTAGTGACTTTTCTCCTGCTTCTCCCACAGAGGATCTCTGGAAATCACCTTTAAGGAACAACAGAATCTTTTTTCTGATATTCAGAAGCCAAGAAAACATTTTCTCTGCTTTCAGTAAATTTGACTCCCTGATGAATATACAAAAGAATAGGTCACATGTACTATGGGTTCTTTCAGCAACAATTCTTCTCATGTCTTTCTTGTAGTTCGTTAGGGGTTTTGCTATTCCTGCCACTGTGACAGTCTCTCGAGCTGCCCTCACTTTTTTAAAATTATACAGCTTGTGAAATTTGAGGACAAAAAGAACTTGCTTGAAATCATTTAGCTGACTAGGAACTTGTACATCCTTTCATGATTCTAGTTTTGTTTTTAAAATAGAGCAATTCCATCTCAATGCCAGCCTTTGGAGGGACTTTGTGCAGGTGGCAGGCCACTTAACATGGTGGAGACTTCCTTTTAATTATGTTCAGGTTGAGTGGCTCCCACAAAGTAGGTAATCTGGACTGATTTCTTTTTCCCATTGTAAATTAATTTCATACTAATATTTTGTCTTTCTTTTGAAGATTGTTGATTGGAAAAAGCAGTTTTGATTTGTAAGAATCTGATCCATTTGATCTTAATGTATTCTCTTTCCCCACAGAGCAGAGATATTTTGAAAATGTTTTACTTTAATGGTTCTTTATCTAGACTAATTCCTTGTAAAAGAGCAAACTGTCTGCATGCTAAAACAAATGTGCATTTGAATGCACAATTGATTAACCAATTTTGAAATAATTAACTTTTAGATTTTGCATGTGCATTTGTTGCTCATTTGACCATATAATAATTAATTAGCCTTAATTATAATGGATTGCACCTTCAAATCCTGCATGCATATTCTAATAGAATGACAGCATTTTTTACCACTTTTTTATATTTTAGTCAAACAGACAAGCACTCACAAGCAAAGGAAGAGAATTTTAAAAGTGGGGGACATTTTACATCTGCAGAAGTTGACATTTTGATTAATGAAGTGTTACAGTTGTTTTTAATGTATTTATTTGGTGGTGCATTCAGCAAAATTAATCCTGATAGATGAAATGTGTTTAAAGCACTGCTTACAAAATGAATGGTGTCTCCAAGCTAATAGAGTTATAAATGAACAGAAAAAAATGAAGAAGACTTTAAAAATGAGTCAAGTGAAAATAAATGCCAGATTAAAAAACAATTTACTCTGTGTGTCTAGAGAGCCAAAGGGAACTCAAGTGCAAAGAATTTGACTTATGGACTAAGTGAGCAGCTGAAATATTTAAATAACAGCCTAATGCTATTCAGTCATGAGGGTAAGAAGACTGCACAGGCTGGGCTTCTTACCTTCACCTGTGGTATGCAGAGCTGAAAGGCAAAAACCAAGATTATGTCCTGAGGGGTGTATTAAGAGTCAAGCAGAGAAGTACAACCATGCCATTCATCAGTGATTTGGGCGGCAATGGTGTAGCTTGAGCATCAGGGAAAATAAGAATCAGAACTAGTGAGATGGTTCAGGCATCCAAAAAAGCAGTGGGGATGAGTATTACAAATTGAGGCCAGCTCCCTCCCAGGAAGGTTTGCCCATCTCACTTTTTGATTTTGAAAGCAGAATAAGCCCACTTAAAATGATAAGTGGGCGCCTGGGTGGCTCAGTTGCTTGAGCCTCGGCCTCCAGCTCAGGTCATGATCTCAAGGCCCTGGGATCGAGCCCCACATGGGGCCCTCCAATATGCCCCCCTTCTGGCTCTGTTCAGCAGGGAAACTGCTTCTCCCTCTTCCTCTACGCCTCCTCCCTGATTGTGCTCAGTCTCTCTCTCTCTTTCTCTCAAATAAATAAATAAAATCTTTTTTAAAAAATAGAATAAAATAAAAGATAAGAACAGAAAAAAAAAAAAAAACTTATCTACAAAAATTCTCCATAGAAGAGAGTTCCTACTTTATGAATAGACTTGAGTCTATATAGGCAATTCTCCAAAGATTTTTAGAATACATAAATAGCCAAGTTTTCACTCTTGGGAAAGGTCAACTAGGTGTATATACTCTGTATAGAATAGAGTAGGACTTCAGAGAAAGCCATATAGGTGCCAACTCTAGCTTTATCACTCATTAACTATTGGGCCCCGAGCAAGTTTAAAAATCTCTGTGTCTTGGCTTTATCATCTGTCAACAAAGATGAGTAATAATTGTTTTTTTTAAATGTTTAATGTCACAAGAATTGAACATGTATGAGGACAGTCATTTTGCTGGTGTTGTTCACTGATCTAGCCCATGTGCTTAAAAAGTACTGAGCACTTAGTAGGTGCTCAATAAATATTTAATAAATGAATGGATATATAAGGCATTTTTCATAGTTCCTGGCACTTAAACATTCAACAAGTAAATGGTAAACAATACATAATTTGGTAGCACCTTTACACCTAGGTATAATGGTATAGCTAGAGCAGACTCACCCTTCACCTGAAAGAAACTAAGAATCCAATGTTTTTGTCTATCCAGCATTTTCAAAATGAATTTGTCCACAGAAGTCTCTTGTCATGTCATGACATTCCTTCCTTTATTAAAATATTTATGGAATATCTATATATGCCAAACACTATTTTCATGTCTAGAAAGTCATGAACCAGTCCCTGTCCTCCAGGAGTTTAGACTTTTTTGTGATGAAGGCAGAAAGTAAAGACTAAAGAAACATGTGATTTCAGGTAGTAATAAGAATGATAAAGAAAAATTAAGCAGGATATGGAGATAAACAATGACTATTGAGCCTGGAGTATATATGGTACAGGAATCCACAGAATATCATTTGGGAAATTCTGCCTTAGATTTATATCCATGTGCGAGCCAAAGTGAAAAAGACTTAGGAAAGGAGAAGGCTTAAGAAAATCCTCAACACTTTATCTTCACTCCCATTGATGTGTGCTCTCTTGAAGATACTTAGTCCTTGAGTTTGAAGGCAAGTGCTATTGATGGAGATCACTGGCCAGATACGAGGGAAGGCAGTGTCATGGGAGGCATCCAAGAGACTCTGAATTAGAGCCCGTCATATTGTACTTTGTAGATAGTACTTAATGCACTCCTTAGGCAATTTTCCCTTCTTGTAAAATTGAAAAAAATGTAATATTTACACATTTGGTTGAACTTAAAAATCTCAGCTGTTCAGGGCCACCTGGATGGCTCAGCCAGTTGAGCATCCAACTCTTGGTTGCAGCTCAGGTCATGATCTCAGGGTTGTAGGATCAAGCCCTGCATTAGGCTCCACGCTCAGTGGGGAGTCTGCTTGAGATTCTCTCTCTCTCTCTCTCCTTCTGCCCCTCCCCCCTCTCTCAAATATATAAATAAATCTTTTTAAAACCCCTTGATCAATTCTATGTGACTGGGATGGTGAAATCATTCCCTAAAAGCCAGAGCATAGCCCATTCCATAGGGTTAGCTATGGACTTGTGGAGATAATGGATGGCCCCACTTTCTTTATAATTGGATTGGATGATGTACTTGGGGATGCTCTTATCTCTTGACAAGTTTTCTCTTACTTGCCAGTGATTCCTTGTAATTAGGATATTGTTAAGGCTGGACCTCAAACAAAAAGGTTTCGTCTTAATGGTTTTGTCCCTCATAGTCCCATTATGTATCCAGAAGCCACCTCTTGATGTACAATTGCAAACAAAGGCTTTAGCCAAGCATAAAACAGTGCTCTTGGTAGGAGCCTCAAAGCCCACTATGGGATAGTCCCTGACTGTAATGATGACTTCACATAAGGTCCAGAGTGGCTTAGAGACCAAAAGCCACCAAGAGATTATGGGAAGCTGACTTAGTATACACCAGGCAATGCTTATAGATATGCCTGAAATATATGTAAAACCTGTCAAACTTTAAACCCAGCTACCCTTATGCCTGGACCTGATCATCATACGTCTATAGTATAGAACATAACTGTTCAGAAATTATTGATCTTGTTTATTCTAGTCAACCAGATTTAAGATGCCCCTATTGATATTGCAAATGACTACCAATGGCAGTAGTTTCATGGAAAGAGGGGTAAGAAAAGCTGGGTATGCTATAGCTGGGTATGCTGGGTATAACAGACTGTTGAGGCCAAAGCCCTGTCAGCAAATACATCTGCCCCAGAAGCTGAGTTAATAGCGCTCACCTGTGCTTTTTAATTGGCAAAAGCCTTAAAAATTGATATTTACACTGACTCTAAATATGCCTTCCTAGTCCTATACGCCAATGGAGCACTTTAAAGAAAAGGGGATTATTATCAAGCCATAACTCCCCAGTCAAATATGGGCCTGAAATTATTACACAAATTCAAAGGATAGCTCTCCAAAACCAAATAGCCCTTGATATCCTGACTGCACTTCAAAGAGGCCCAGTATTAGATGACTGGCTCTTGGCTAGAACCCAATGGCTATCCAGCTCTAACTTGTGTTCATGGCTTCCCCTAGGCTGGATAGGCCACTGTACTCTGGGTTTTGCCTGGATGCATGGACGCATTATTAAAACCATTACTAACCCAGCCAAGTTTCTAAATTTAAAATGGTGGACATGTTCTGTGTCTCATTGTTATGACCACGCAGCATCCATCTTTGTTCCCTCTTTGAGACTGGAGGATATTGTTTGCACATGTAGATTCCTAAGTACATGGTCAAAGCCCCAAATGACACTCAAAATAGCATTTCTCAATTAAATACTAAAGTAATACAAATGTCTGAAGCAGTTTTACAAAACTTGCGCTATCATAAAAACTATGCTGTGTATCCATTCCAGATTACCACAAAAATATTTCTGGGTTTCCAACTGCCATGAATACTCAAATTGGTGCTTTAAATGATCTCTTTCCATTAATGATTGGTTAGGTTCACTTTATTGGACTTCTCATTTTTATAGCCATACGAATCTTAATATGTTGCCTTTTTCAATATCTCTCTGCTTGGTGCTGAGACTCCATCCCTACCATGACTTCACATCAACAGATGATCCTTACCACACACAGAGATACTTCCTTACTGTTAGTGTTGGATTCAGCTGCCTCTCCTTTTATAACTCCCCTATATGTTCGCCAACTGACCGATATTGACCCATAGGTAGGGACATCTCTATTCCCCTATTCAGCAGGAAGATGTTACAGAAGATGAGACCTTCCACCTTCAACAACCTTAAAGATTTAAAGGTCAAAATTGTTCGGGGCGGGGGGGAAATGATGAGGGAGTAGAAGGCTAGCTGAAGACAAAGCATAAGCTGACACCCTGCAACCTGCCCCCTCCCCCCACTCTTGGGTGGGACATGTGTGACATTCTTCCAGGAATCTCCCAACTATCTTAATGATGTTAATACCTTGCTAGAGGGGAAAAACAACCTTAACTTGACAATGGCAAGGCCTCTAGTATCTTGTAGGCATCTTGTAGGTCAGTCCTCTTTAGCATTGAAAGTTCTTTTAAAACTTCCCTTTTCCTTACTTCCCCCAACTCCAAAGTATATAACCCCCACTCTTCAAGACCCTGGTGCAACAGCTCTTTCTGTCCATGGGTCCTGTCTCCTTGCTTTAATAAAACCACCACTTCGCACCCAAAAAAAAAAAAAAAAAGTCTCGGGCGCCTGGGTGGCTCAGTCGGTTAAGCGGCTTGCCTTCAGCTCAGGTCATGATCCTGGAGTCCCGGGATCAAGTCCCGCATCGGGCTCCCTGCTCAGTGGGGAGTCTGCTTCTCCCTCTGACCCTCCCCTCTCTCATGCTCTCTGTCTCATTCTCTCTCTCAAATAAATAAATAAAATCTTTAAAAAAAAAA